>NC_136967.1:41570392-41580392 GCF_032717465.1 Coenobita brevimanus
ACCGGTATGTAGAGAGAGAGAGAGAGAGAGAGAGAGAGAGAGACTGTAGCACCAGTCGAGCAGGGCAGTACCCCCAAGGTGGATGGAAAGCTGAGGACAGGAAGAGCTGGAGCTCCCGTTTCATCAGCCCTCCGGACTAGTTCCTCACCATCTCCCTTTGCTGAACTTTTTCAGTGTCTCAGTAACACAGAGAGTAGGCCAGCATGCTCTCCAATACAAGTTTCTCTAACTGAGAACACCAAACTGCATGCACATTACACACTACACTTCCTTTTCCAAAATTCAAATAACAAATCGTGGCATCTCAATACATAGCCTCGGATTCCCCCCGGGGGGGGGGGGACCATAAATGCCCCAACCATCCGCCCATCTCCCGGTGACGACTCGAGCTCCCTGGAACCAATGTCTGACTCATTTCTTCATTTCTGCAACATTCGCTGCCTTTCCTCTAACTTTCCCTCTGTTGATCACCACCTCTCCTCCTCTAAACCTCACCTTCTTTTTCTAACTAAGACTCAGCTGTCTGAGGCAACTGACAGCAAACCCTTTTCTGTATCCTCCTACTTTCTCTATACTCATTTCAAAACCAAAGTTGGCTGTTGTGTATATATATACGCAACGACCCATTCTTGCTCTCGTGTTCCTGAATTCGATGCTTCTGAATTCTCTACACTCTGGCTTCGGCGTTCCTGTCATTCTCTGACTAAATATAAATTACGCTGTTTACTTATCCCCTAATTCTACTGACTATGAAAAATTCCTCGACTACCTTACTTCTACGATCGAACACATTCTATCCATTTCTCCTTTCTCTGAAATCTCTATTCTAGATTTCAGTGTTCACCACCACTATTCACTCTCCTCTCCTTTCAAAAATCCACCTGGTGAACAAGCTAACATCTTTTCTATCCTTAATGACCTACAGCAGCTTGTAAGGCACCCTACTCGTATCCCTGACTGCCTTGGAGAGAGCTCCAACTTACTTGACCTCTTCCTTACAACTAATCTTTCTGCTTACACTGTTAATCTTCCAACTCCGTTGGGCTCCTCTGATCACAACCTTATTACCTTAACCTGTCCTGTCACTCCGGTACGGTCTGTGGACCGTCCAAAAAAACGTCGACTGTGGCACTTTGGAGCTGCAGATTGGGAGGCCCTCAGGCAGTACTTCTTTGATTTTCCATGGAATGATTATTGCTTCCATAGCCGGGAGCCATCTGAGTGTGCCTTGCGCATTACGAAGGTTATTCTCTCGGGCATGGAAGCATACATTCCTTTCTCATATCCTTTGACTAACGCAAGAAAGCCTAGGTTTAATCATGCTTGTTCTAAAGCTGTCCACAACAAGGAGAAGGCCTATAAAAGGTACCAAAACCAACCCAACCCTGAATCACAGTTTTTTTTTATGTTTCTGCCCGGAATCGCTCTGCCAAAAATCATTTCATCCATACTAAATGCTCACAACTCTCCAACTTGAATTCTTCCTGCTCCTTCTGGCACCTTGCAAAAACCTTTCTAACAACTTTACTTCATCATCCTTTCATCCTCTTTTCTACTGTGATGGTTCTGTAGTATTTCTTCTACTGATAAAGCAGATCTCTTCGCTCAGACTTTCTCCTCCAATTCCACCTTAGACGATTCCGGTGCTGTTCCTCCATCACTTCCCCCCTCTGACTTTCTCATGGCTGACATTAAAATTTCTTCAGCTGATGTATGTTCTGCCATCACTGGCCTTAATACCGACAAGGCATATGAGCCTGATGGAGTCCCTCCAGGTGTCCTCAACAACTGTGCTTCTGTGCTTACACCCTACCTAGGTAAACTCTTTCGCCTTTGTCTATCAACTTGTACCTCTCCTTCTTGCTGGAAGTTTGCTCTGATTCAGCCAATCCCAATAGAAGGGTGACCACTCCCAACCCTCTAACAATCGTTCAGTTCCTTTAACATCCTGTGTCTCAAACGTTTCCGAGCCAATTCTTAATACAAAAGCTTTAAAGCATCTTTCCTATCACAACCTTATTTCTGATCGTCAGTATGTGTTTCGTCAGGGACGCTCCACTGGCGATCTTCTCACCTACCTTTCAGACTCCATGTCATCCTCCTTTTGGGACTCTGGCAAAAGGTTTGGCCTTGCACTTGACATCTCAAAGGCTTTCGACCGAGTCCGGCATAAATCTTTAATTTCCAAACTATCCTTTTACGGTTTCTATCGTTCTATCTGTGCCGTCACCTATAGCTTCCTTTCTGGTCGCTCTATAGCCGCTGTTGTAGACGGCCATCGTTCTTCTCCTAGATCTATCAACAGTGGTGTTCCTCAGGGCTCTGTCCTATCACTAACTCTTTTCTTTTTATTCATCAGCGAATTTGGCTGTCTCTTGTATTTTGTTTTTTCTTGGAAGGAACAGTTTATGGGCTCGTGGCTTTTTGGTTCCTTCTTCCTAGCATATATATATATATATATATATATATATATATATATATATATATATATATATTCTTCACCATCATCCAGTCCTGTGCTGCCCCATGAGAAGCGTAGGAGTCCTGGGCTAGGCAAGTTGGTCCTAACTTTTATGATGAGAGTGACCAGCCTCACTCATCCCTGAGTGGCATTACGTGAGCAATAAATCCCAACCATCCCTTGGATATAAACATTCACCGGCTTAATGCGATTGGAGAGCCGTAGTCACCCATTAAACCACCAGGCGCCATAATTTGGTTATATGGTTATCACCCAGCGTCGTAAATGGTTTCCTGGTGTACAGAAAACCATTTGGCTTGTCACTCATGGTAGCATCACCCACAGTATATATACTTTTATTAGCATGAAGAACTATCAAACTATGACTCACATTCCTTCAAAGTACTCCCCTCCAACCTCTATGCTGCGTTCCATTCTCTTTCTCCACTTATGAAGCAAGCGTGGTACTCTGAAGACGGTATACTTCGGAGTTCTGAATTGACGGTCCGTGCCAAGTCTTGGATGCGATGAAATTGCTTCCCAGCGATGGCAGATTTAATTTTTGGAAACAACCAAAAGTCACAGGGAGCCAGGTCAGGGGAGTAGGGTGGGTGGGGGAGCAGAGTTATACCTTGTTGTTCCAGGTACTGCATAGTGAGGTGAGCTTTGTGGTGTGCAGCATTGTCGTGGTGCAGCAAAAGGCGAGACCGACGGCGGGTTGGTGCAGTGTTGGCCTTGTGTTCCAAGACTTGCGGAAGGACCTGGTCTGTGTAGTATTGGGCTGTGAAAGTGGACTTTTCAGGCATCACATCCACGCATATTGGTCCTTGAGAATTAAAAAAGATGGTGAAAAGGTGCTTCCGGCTGCGAAATCCTTCCTTCAAAATCTGAGGTCGAGGGTCTTCATCGCCCAACCACACCATGTTTGACTGCTTGTCACGGGTTGTGAAGAATGAAATCCAACACTCATCTCCAGTAGCAAAATCTGAGAACCGTTTTGGACCATTTGGTTCAAATTCAGCAAGCCAGACACGACAAATCCTCACCCGTTCAGCCTTTTGCTCATCAGTCAACAAATGGGGTATCCATCGACAACACTTCTTCCTCAGGTGGAATTGTTCATGCACGATGTCATATGCACTCCCATAACTGATATCAAGCTCCAAGGCTAAGAACCTAAGAGTTACAGTTGGATCCTCGTCAATGATGGACCGTGCACGGACAGTTGTTGCTTCGGTCACGGATGTCCGGGGGCGTCCAGAGCGTTGTTCATCTTTCAATTCAGTTTTTCCTGCTGTGAAAGCACGAATCCAGCGGGAAACAGTTTCCAGGGAAGGAGTAGTGTCTGGATAAACTTGTAATAATTCCCCTCGAATCTCTGTTGCTTTCTTTCCCAGTTTCCACCTCGTAAAAATGTAGAACCTGCAGCCTTCTTTCGAGTAATCCATGTTTCTGGCCAGAGAGCAAAAACAAGAGTGAAGCATTCACTCACAACAATAAAACATGAAAAGTCAGGCATACGGCGACAAGTTCAAACTCGTAAGGACAGGCAACTCTGCACTCTCCTTGCTCCCCTACCTCCCATCATTCAAGGTTTTCATGTTATAGCACGAACTGTCATTACTTTCTGATCACCCTTCGTATATATAAGTGAGTTTTACGCCAGGTACCCCTTTTCTGGATAAGGGCTAGGGCGTTGCCCCTGGGTAGAGGACTTTGGTTTGGAGCGTGTAGCATTTTATGACCCGATGCCCTTCCTGATGTCTACCAATGACCCTTGGGTGGATTCGATCCTCCGACCCTTCGGTCAGAGCAGAGCGCTCTAACCCACTGAGCCACGGCTGCTACTATATATATATATATATATACAGTATATATATATATATATATATATATATATATATATATATATATGTATATATATATATATATATATATATATATATATATATATATATATATATATATATATATATATGTGTGTGTGTGTGTGTGTGTGTGTGTGTGTGTTGCATGTACATAAATGCGTACATTTTACGTATATATGTATGTGGCTGAGCAAATCGCTTTGTCAATTAAGCCAATACGCTGACTGTCGAAATTACTCATCGGTCTGTTGGTTACGTCATTGGCAGTCCGCAGTATGATTATCCTGCCTCCTAATCAACAGATAGATGTATAGATATATAGACTGATAGATAAACAGAACGGTATAACGTTAAATGGGTTCATCAACAAAACCGATGGAATCATGGTAGAATAGACACAATATTGATTCTTTGGGCTATCTGTATATATAAAAGAGACGCATTGTTTGTTTGTTTGTTTGTTTGTCCTTCAATCACGCCCAAATCATGGGCCAGAGACCACTGGTCCCATATATATTCTGAATCAGGGTGACCCAAGGATGGTTTTAGAGAGGTCAAAATTCAGATCTGGGTCATTTGAGGTCACCGGTAGAGTGTTCGCCTTTTTGACCCTGGCAACGCTAGGTGCCCTTGCAGCCCAATTTTTGGTATGGAGACACACATGACCTCCAGTTCGGACATAGGCTATGTGAGGTTGACCTCCGTGGTCATCTGAGGTCACCTGTCGTAGGTCATTTGAGGTCATTGGTAATAGTAAATAAGTGCGCACAAATACTGTGCGTTTGTCTACGAAAGCTGAAATAGAAAGTTCCTGGACCTCTTATAATCCCTCTTCAAAAGCATAAGAGGTACACGGTCTTTCTGGGAAGAAAGATTGAACTACAACAAGTAAGATTAAACTGTTCGCCTCTTAGGGCCAGGCAACGCGGGGTACCCCTGCTAGTCTGCTTATGAATGTGATAAGTGAACTACTATAACAAGGAAATCTAAAAAAAAAAAAAGGTCTACGCTTGTGATATATACAGCTGTTGCGTATAAGAAGATGATGCTGGTGGAGGCAGGAGGAAAGAGGGAGAACTGCGTAGGAAAAAAAGAAAAATGGAACAAGTGACTGAGACGACAGAGACGGGGAAGAAGATAGATTAAATGGGGAGTCTGCTTAAGGTTGACACGGCATCACTGGAGTGCGAGAGGTGAGGGATCGTACTAAGGTGGGACTAAGAATAAAGAAGAGACGTTGCCTGAGTTGGGAGCCGGGAGTGGAGAGGATGTCAGGGGTTTGAAAGAGACGGGAAAGGGGGACTGCATCGTAACAAGTAGAATAAGGGGATACAGGGGTTAAGGGAGAGAGGAAATAAGAGGTGGAAGAAGAGGAAAATCGGAGAGGATAAGGAAAATCAGGAGAGAAGAGAAGAGACACAAGAAGTCAGGTAGGAAGAGAAAGGAAATAATCTGAGAGGTAGAAAAATAAGATACTGGTAGAGAGAAGAAAAATAAAAGAAATTGAGGGAGAGAAATGGAAAAGAAAGAGAAGTTGGGGAGTGATTAAGAAGAGACGGTACATGCAGTAGGGAGAAAGGGTTAAGAAAACAAGGGAAACACAAAAAAGAAAGAAAAACAAGAGAAAATGAGGATTGGGGTAGGAAGAGAAGGGGAAGAAGGGGAAAGGACATGACGATATGGGAACTTGCTGAATAAGGGTAGGAAGAGAAGCACATGTGGGGGGAGGGGAAGGTTATGGAGAGAAGAAAAATGGGAATGATGGGTATGAGGAGAAGAAAAATGGGGGAAAGGGGTAGGAAAAAATGTGGGATATGTATTGAGAGATGGGCAAGAAGAGGGAGAAATGCAGAGAGTGACTGGAAAAAAGAGAGAGGTAAGAGAAGGAGCTCAACACGATAATGTGCAATGATAAGCAGGCACCGTTGCAATGGTGGAGTAAATCGGAACGAGGTAAGAGATGGTGAGTAGTGGTAAGACATGTAAGGAGGGGAGTGAATAGAATGCTACTGGGAGAAGACCCTGCATGAAAGGAGAAATGAATAACAAGTCGTAGAAGGAAATGGAAGACTCCTAAGTGATTGTGTAGGGGAAACACAGAATGATGAGACGATGACCTGTTCCTGGGAGAAGGGTACGGACTAAAAGATTACGCCAAGGAAAATGCAGTACAGTATGGGGATACGAAAGTCAACAGCACAGTAGAGACAATAAGTAATCAGTGTGTGCGGGAAGTAGAAAGAGGGAGAACATGCTGCCAACATGGAACCTGGTAATAGTACAGTAATTAGGTTTTAAATGATATATCTGTGACGACTTTTGTTTCCAACGCTTTCCAGTCATAAACGTTGTTAGTATATACTTGAAATCCACTACAATTAACAACAACTACATTATTCAGTAATTTATTCCACTTATTCACCATTATGTCTCGAATTACTGTATGTTCCTTCATATTTTTACAGAATTATTTTTTTTATTCAGAATTCTTATGTGCTTGTTGTCCTGATTATCGTATTTACTGTATTTACATAACTATACTAATATCTACTGTAGTAAACCCCTAAAATAATTCAATGAAATCTGATCATATCAACCTTTCTAATGAATAAAATTCAATTACCGGTATATCACTCTGTCCTCATATGGTTTCACATGGTGTGAGAAATTCTTGTCTTTCTTTGAACGTTCTCATTTTTGTAGTGCAGACAAAATCTGTACTTATTAGCCTTTATCTTGACTTAATAACTTAAAATTAATGAAAAACATGTTTAGGGATAAGGATAAGCAACTGACTGGCGGCTTCTGAGAAGAATGAGTTGTGACCAAGTGTAGAACGGATGCTTAAAGGAAGCCATAACATTGGTGCTATTATTTAACGTCTGTTAAAAGGATTATTTAGTTCCTACATTTCTATGACATAAAAAGATGTTACAAATGAAGATATAGAAAGTGATGTGCTTTTATGTTGCTCGGGTTTGAGGAGCATTAAATCGTCAATATAAACCACATATCTAAAGATATAATATTGATCGAAAATGGATTGTCATGCAAACGTACAAATAACCTGATCACCACTGCATATTTTTAAGCATGTTACAAACATTAAAAAAAGGAAGACGAATATCCTGCTCCGTTCTCTAGTATAAAGCAAGTGACAGAAACCTTGCTTGTTATTTACAATATAAGTATTGTTCATTGCAAAGAAAAAATGGTGGCAGTACGTTCTCTCACGCCATTTCGATCCATAATGTCCTAGAGCAGCTTGTACAGCGCCCTACTGTATCCTTGACCGCCTGGGAGAGAGATGAAGCCTAACTGGCATTCTTCTTATAAGTAATCTTTTAGCTTGATCTGTCAGTCCTTTCATCCCACTGGTCTCCGATAACAATCTCGTCTCAGTAACATGCACTGTTGTTCCAGTAAGTCCTTTGGACTCTCTCAGGAAGCAATGTCTATGGCATTTTGACAGTATGGATAGAGAGACCTTCAGTCTTTACTCTCCTTTCTTATGAAGATTATTCCTTCCATGGCAGACTGCTTTCTCAGTGTGCATCGTGCTTTGCAGAGTACAGTATATTCTCTCGAGTTCGGAAACACACATTCCTTTCTTACATCCTTTCACAAATGCAAAAATGCGCTGGTTTAATCATGCATTTCTTTATGCTGTCCACTGCAAACAGATTACTTACGAACAGTAACAACACCGCCCTACACCTCTATACTTTTATGCCCCAAATCCTGCTAGGAGTGTTTTTGTTCACAGATTCATTAGTTTAAAATTCTTTGACCTCTCTCAGTCTTATCCCTCTGGCTCTTTATTACATCTTGAAAAACGTTTCTGATACTTTTATTTACTTCTCTTTCCCTCTTCTTTTCCGTTCTGATGATTCTGAACTGCTTCCTCTACCGACAAGACAACTGTTTGTTCAAGTCTTTTCCTCAAATTCTCCTATGGTGATTCCGGTGCTCTCCCTTCATCTCCTCATACATTTATTTTTACTGCCTGGCAATATAATTTCTTCCAAATATGTAAGCTACTCTCTGCCCCTTCTGGCCTCAAAACCAATAAGGCATGCGGTCTTAATGAGGTCTTTTGTTATTCTAAAAAAAGTACATCCTTGATGACACCCTGCCAAAGTAGACTGTTTATCTTTTAGCTGTCAGTATAAATCCATTTTGCTAAAAGGTTGCTTCCATTCAGACAGTTCCAATGACGAACGAGTGCTCCCAAAGGTCTAATTATGGTCCAGGTCCATGAATATCTCATATTCTAAAAATCGTTCAATCTATTCTCAGCAAGATTATTTTGTTGTAGCATCTTTATTCTCGGAATATTTCCGACAGCCAGTATGAGTTCCGTCGTGGTTGCTCAACTGCACTCTTATCTTCCGTACTGACTCTTTGTCTTCCTTCTCGGGGTTTTGGTAAAAACTTCTGTCATTGTTTTTGACACCTCAAAGACTCCCGAAAGAGTCTGGCAAAAATCTGGAAAGTCTAAAGTGTCCAATTGCATTTTTGTTTGCCTTCTATCGGTGGCTTTATCACTAACTTCGTTTTCTGGTCGATCTATGGCTGCTGTTATGAGGGGTCACAGTTTTTCATCTACAGCTATTATTAATGGTGTTCCTTAAGGTACTATCCTGCCACTAACGTTCTTCCTTCCACTCAACAACGATCCACTACGCTGTGCATCCACTCACACTCTCATGAATCCATTCTTCATATTATCCACACGCTTTTCACAGTATCCATCGCAACGGGCTATGGCACACCTAGTTACTTGGATATTATTTCTGTTTGTGACTATGTCACCCCTTGTTTTTTACTTAGTTTCTATTTGTGTTTGGAAGAGAAGAAGCCAGCTATTTATGCGTCAGAATTTTAGCTCTAATAACTCTTAGGCAGCCAAAATATTCCACTCGTGTCCCTTAATGATGAACGATAAGTACTAGTTTTCGTGATCTCTCAGTATCGTTGGGATTTCATTCTCTCAGGAACAATGTGGAAAGTTTCTACCACATCCTTTGCAAAATCTTTCTCCTAGAGACTGCATATGATAATCGGACTATACTCTCTTTACCCCTGCAAAGCTGTTGACTTTGTACAGGGATCTTATTCGGCCCTGCGTGGAGTACAACACCATTGTG
Organism: Coenobita brevimanus; assembly: GCF_032717465.1. Lineage (NCBI taxonomy): Eukaryota > Metazoa > Arthropoda > Malacostraca > Decapoda > Coenobitidae > Coenobita > Coenobita brevimanus. Next base: position 41,579,872 of record NC_136967.1, read on the forward strand.
TGGTGTTGCTTACCACGTACACCTCTTCTAAACAGGGTTCAGTCAACGGCTTTTCGTCTTATCAGGTCGACTCCTCTTACAAACTACGTTCAACCACTCTCTGTTCCCCGCACTTTTGCGTCTTTATGTCTTTCCTTCGGTTATCTCAATTATCACGACTCATCGGAAGTATCTATAAGCAAGAGTTAACAGATACCCTCAGTCTTTCATGTATGCAACAGATCAACTCTGGAACTGTCCTCCTCAGTCTGCAATTCTTCCTGCATGAGACCTTAATTATTTTAATCGCAATGTGTCCACATCTCTAAGTGAACGGGCCTAGAGTTTGACTTTTTTTTTCTGGAAAAATAACTTACCTTTGAAATTTTTTTTTCTTGCACACACACACACACACACACACACACACACACACACACACACACACACACACGCACACGCACGCACGCACGCACGCACGCACACACACACACACACACACACACACACACACACACACACAGAAAGGGGTGGGGGGAGCAGGC
>NC_136967.1:41585392-41593835 GCF_032717465.1 Coenobita brevimanus
GTGAATGCAACGACGACCAATTATTTCCTTGCACGTTCGACCGTATAAAGCGAGATCGAATCCCGCACGAGTATTTTAATGTATTTAAATGGATTTATTTCTGTTTTATTACAATTTTTTACTTATTTCCATTCACATGCTCTTCCTTGTCTCATTTATGAACTACATCACCAAGTTTCGGTCCGACCTTGCCTTTTCTTCCTCACTTTCGTAGCACTTCCTTGACGAAAAAACGTTGCCTCTGTATGACTATTTGCATTTAGTCTTTCTGTTATCCACAGTTTGGTGATACACCTCTGACGTTTTCCCACTTTGTGTCACTAGCTCGCCTCGTTATCCTTTCACTCCTGGGCAGGATTCAAGAATATTTTACTCATTCATACTCTCCACTACACTACATAATTAATTTATTCGCTGCCGCCTACATATATATAGCCTTCAGTGAACGATCTGAGACGTTACTCAGTCACAAACCCAGTCTCTCCAGTGCCTGATTTGTGATTGTTCGTTTATCCACTCGGACATATGGAAACCCCATGCAGTAAACGATTTGTTTTTTTTTGCTCATTAATCACTAGAACTCAGAGCAAGACTCAGAAACATATGGTAACACTCGCTCCTGTGTTTTTCTCGCCCTAATATATACACACACTTGGCCACTCACTCTCACACTAACTTTGCCTCCAATCTAATGGAAAATGCACACACACACACACACACACACACACACACACACACACACACACACACACACAAGCCATATTCCCGACCCTCACACTTGCCACACCTGTCCTTTCACTTCCACCCCTCTGCTCAAGGCGCCCCTCACTTGTTTTTCAGCAGTAACTAAGCCAATATATCTCACCGCCTTGTACCTCGTCACATTCATTCGTACGCTGGCCGTCACCATCACCTGCACCCATGTTCACTTACCCTCAGTTGCCTGACCTTATATTCATATCAGGTATTGTAAATTACATTTTTTATTAATTTTTAAGTGGCATTTAGTTTTCATCACTTGCCCAAATTTCGTTTGGTTTATATTCGCTGGGATTTAAACTTCTTCTTCTTCTTTTTCTTCTTCTTCTGCTTCTCTCTCTCTCTCTCTCTCTCTCTCTCTCTCTCTCTCTCACACACACACACACACACACACACACACACACACACACACAGGGATTTCTGTCTCACATGGAAAATGTAAGAGGCAGCAGTCGTATCCCTTCATTTCGATAATGCAATTTTACTATTTTTTTTTTACTACCATCCATATGATTTCACATAGCTTTGCGGAGGCCTTTCATGATAGAAGACCTCAGTGAAAACTGGTTGTAACTCTTTCACTGCGAAAGACTTTCCCCCTAACGTAAAGATAATCCTGTGATGAGGATGACACAAAGTGCAGAGTAGTGACCCAGTTTATTTCAACGTTTTGTCAAGACTGCCTTCTTCAGGAATGGCATTCAGTGTTTACACACAGTGACTTAAGTATAAATATGATATGAGAGTGCTTAATCTCAACAATGCTATTGTACAACATAGATTAGATACCGGACATGGAACACTGTGGAATCAGGGTTTGTGCTAAATAAGAGTAATGTAACAAAACGCGGATGTCCGAAGTCTGCCTATATTGCTTTATCTATTTTAATCAGAATAGAGGATTTTATACACTGGCCAAACCATTAGCCTACCTTTTAACTAGCAGAAGACCTAAAATAGGGTAGTTTGTTCTGGTTGTTCAAGAGCATGACATCACTATTCTGGAGCAATGAGGCCTACTAAAATCGCTGTGTGTAAACACTGTATGCAGAGAGAATCTATGACCTGCAGCCATGGAGGACGCATCTCCTGCTACTGCCTGCGACCCATTGAGGGGAGCAAATAGCAGACCTCAATCTCTGGCGAACCAGAATAAGATCAGGGGAACCGTGACTTGGATTAACGTCAGGATGAGGTATGGCTTCATCAAGCATCAGGATACTGGCGCTGGTGTTTTCGTGCACCGCGAGGCTGTCATTGCACCAAACCCTCAGCATCTCCAGCGCTTCCTCAGGGATGGTGAGTTGGTGGAGTTTTGTCTCTCTGGGACTCCCAGGGGTCCTGAGGCTCGGGATGTTACCAGACCGGGAGGCGTGGCCATGCAGAGTTCTACCTATGCATGGCGGTGTCTCATGGTCTGAGGACGCCATGTCGGGAATCATGTGAGTCCTGGGGAGATAAGCTCCGTCATGGAGATGTGCATCACGATAGGGAAGGCTTTTTGTGGGGGTGACAAGGAGGCTTTGCGCATTCTTCTACCCAAGATCTTTGAGGAGAACGGGCTGCCTCAACTTGTCATCCCCGAGTACATTCCGTTCCTCGCTGACGGGAGCGCCGCCGGGCCTGGCATCCACGACGTGTTGCTTCCCGCATGACACCGCAGAAGAGGCCCAGGCTTGATGCCCCATTCAGTCAGAAGACTGCAAACCAGATCACCGACTCGGCACCGGAATTGGACAAGGCTACGACCACAGTTGAAGTGCACCACCTGCTGTCGGAGACCGAGGAGGGGCGGGACTCTTCTGATTCCGTCTCCATGGCCAAGGACGCGTCAACCGTCTCCTCGGCTGGGGACGAGGTCGATGAGTCCTCCCTTCCTCAGGCGGAGGAGGGCTGTCCATCTCACCCTCCTATTCTGGACTACAAGGATCGGCTGGACTTATCCTTCAACCGACACTTCCTGACCCCCACCGCCCACACCTGGTCGTACCACCTCATAGCCACGATCTACTCCAACCTCTACGATCTGCTCCAGGCTGCCGACCTGGGTGAGGGAATTCCACCCGTTTGGGGAGAATGTGCATCGATTCGATCAACGAACTTTCTATCATATGCTTCCTCCACACTTGTCCCACGAGACTGGCTGTCTCATGCGATGTGAGAGTTTTTTTATTTGTTTTCACTGTTTATTATTATGCCTCTTTGGCCTAATACCCTTTATTGTGGGTGATAGCCAGTAAGGCAAAAAAAAAAAAAAAAAAATTATATGCCATTCCTGAAGAAGCCAGTCTTGGTGAAACGTTGAAATAAACTGGGTCCCTAATCTACAATTTGTGTCATCCTCATCGGAGATGTCGCACCCTATGCTGAGTTCACCAAAATGATCCTGTGATGGTAACAAAAAGAAAAAGTATCATAGAGAATGGGTTAAACTGTTAAACATTTGTGTTTTCTTTTCCATATGAGTTATTACTCAGTGTGTGTGTGTAATTCACCTTGTCGGTCAGGATCACTTGATGGTCGTGTGTGTGTGTGTGTGTGTGTGTGTGTGTAAGCATAAGCATCAATTCCACACACAGCACCTGCTTTGATAAATCATGTTGCGTTCTGTCACGTTTCTGCCATGCTTTTGCTTCGATTATATATGATTTTATAATATTGTGCCTCGGATTTCTCAGTCAGAATGTGCTAAAAGAACATTAAATCCATTATCAATACTCGGGCACATAAATGCCTCACTCCCTCGACCTTCGATCTGCTTATCCTCTGGCTAGGGTATTATCTCAAATAGTTTAATATAATCTTTAATGATCAGCCACAGTGTATTACCTACTTACTTTTATACCAGCAACAAAGTTAGTCATAATATTATAATATTCTGACAGAAAGGATTTCACTTGGATTGCTAAACCATCAAAACAGTTAAACTAATAATTGCTTCAATGCGTGAAGAGAGAGAGAGTAAGATGCATAGCATACCACTAAGGCTAGTTTAATACGAAAGAACACGGAAGAATAATAAAGCAAGTGAACTTGAGCTACGGAAATACGTATGAAATATATATATATATATATATATATATATATATATATATATATATATATATATATATATATATATATATATATGGTAGGTGGTGGCGACCATCATCCACTCACTTGATGTAGTGCTCCCTAGTTCCTTAGCCTTTATCATTCTTTTTCTGTACCTGCCCTCCTCTCTTCCTATTTCTGCTGTCTTTCCTGTCACATCTTATTGCTTTTCTTTCCTTTACGGGTGGCTTTACATTGGGTGACAAGCCAAATGGTTTCCTGTAAGCCAAGAAACCATTTACAACGCTGGATGCTAATCATATAACCAGACCGTACGTGCACCCTTGGTGTCAACAAGTGGGTTGGTGGAAGGTTAGTGCCCCTCCCCGCAAAACAAATAACTCAAAGTCAAATGGCCACCCCTTCCGGGATTATGGAGTCTGGCAGTATATATATATATATATATATATATATATATATATATATATATATATATATATATATATATATAATTTATTTATTTGTTTATTAACTATTCATATGAAAGAAGCATACCACACAACATACATAAAATACAAGAAACCTCTGTCAGAGAAATTATATTCCTCTTTGTTACAACCTGTAAACGATTCAGTTAATGCAAAGGAGATAATATATCAAATATTAAATGTTTAAAAAACACATTTTGTCATAAGTCGGCCATCTTGAATTTTTTCAGTAATTCGAAAAGACGGGCATCAACCTCCTCTGTGGCCCTACAATCACACAAAATATGAGAAAATTCCAATTATGGTTTCTGAGACACAGAGTGGAACGGAAGAACGAACGTTGTATGGACGAACGGACATCACCTAATCTAAGATTCCACTTTGCGAGAAACAAGAGAGGAATAACAAAACAACACACAACACTGCGAAAAAGAAAAAAAAACACTCTAGAAACATGAACACTGAACCACCACACACACACACACACACACACACACACACACACACACGTGTGTGTGTGTGTGTGTGTGTGTGTGTGTGTGTGTGTGTGTTACAGGCAGACTATGAAATCATTTATTCCGTGAAATGCCTGGTCAGTTCGTGAAATGAGTGTAATTTGGGATGGGTTATTTTAAGTTAGGCTAATTTAAGCTGCAGTTAATTTGGAATATTATAGGTTGAGTTTCGGTTTGGTAAGGCTAGGTTAGATTAAGTTAGATTAGGTTAGGTTAAATTAGATGAAAGCTAAATTATGCTAGGTCATCATCTAGTTCAATCTAACCTAATCTAATCAAAGTAACGTAGCCTAACCTAACCTAAACGTAACTTAGATTATCCCAGCCTAAGCTAAAAGCAGCCTAAATTAACCTAACCTAAATTAACCCATCCATGCTTACACTCATTTCACGAACTGACTGAATTCACAGTCTACCTGTAATATATATATATATATATATATATATATATATAGGAGATGGAACCGGAAACATACTTCATAAAAAATGAGGCAGTATCAAGCAAAACAGCTCGAATAATACACTCAACAACAAGCATACACTCAACAACAAGCATTGCAATACTGTGGAGCCACAATCCACAGCAGGTAACTATGAAACCTTGAGGCTCGGTCAACACGTCAATACCAGCGTCAATCACAGAAATTGCCATATAGTAAATCCTAGGATAGTTATCTGCAACTACAGTTTTGTTACATCTTCATCATCACTATCATCATCATCACCATCACCATGGAAACAAGTCTTGCCTTACCCACCTACGGCGTGCTGCAGAATGGAATATGAAACTTTACAACTACATACTTCAACCAGCAAACACAGTGACCCATTAAAACAACCAATGAATTCAGCAATATATCGGATATACCCAGAACGTGTGAAAACATCAGATTTTCTCAACAAGCCGTTATCTCGTGTAAGATGAACCTAAGTTCCCCACGTGGTCAAGAGGATGTGTCGACTATCAGTTGAAGGGACATGTGCTTGGTCACATTAACGGACACGAGCGGACTGGGAATTGAATTATGTTGCAAGAGTCTTAATACACCTTCCCCAAGACCCACCGCTATTACCATCAAACCAATCATGAATGAAATAACCCTAGCTTGAATTAGTATGAACAGTGAATATTAATGCCCAATGGTGAAACATGAGAACAGTCAATTTCATCGATGCTCGTTCAGATAAATATACATATGTATGTACCGGTATGTGTGTAGAATAAAATCAATACAACATACAGATTCAACCATTCCTAACTTATAGACAAGCCACAGATAAAGCAACAAACAACATCAAGAAGAGCCACAAATTTAGCATGCGCTGATGAGTACGAATTCAGCAACGCATACCAGCACCACATAACCTCATATGCACAACACGGGACTAATGTCCCCCACACCCTCTGCCTCTGTGTAATGTGGGAGTGAGTGTGTGTGTGTATAAAAGTGTTAATGGGCCCCCTCAGCGGTGGGCATGATGTGAATTCGTTATGAAAACTTAAAGTATAACACTAACCCTTACTCATCAGAAATGGTATCACACACACACACACACACACACACACACACACACACACACACACACACACACACAGATATATATATATATATATATATATATATATATATATATATATATATATATAACGAAAATAATCAAATAAATATGAGAGCACGACAAAGGAAACCAGGACCAACATACAGTTCCGGCAGTTATCCGCATCATAAACGATAAAATTTGTTATAAGTCTGATGTAAGACAAGATAACCGAGGCACGAGCGAATAATTCAGCCCATAATACTTACTTGTCTGCCAAGGGAGGGTGTATACATGGACAAGAAAATTATGCCCATTATTTGACAGTCAAGAAGAAAGCGCAAAGTTCAATACATTACTGTACGTTTGGGATAGACAAATTATACTTCGTGTAAAAGAAATCGTCCGGAATTATCGGATATACTTGTATGATGCATAGTTCTTAACTCCTAAAGCTCGGCTGGCAGACATAGCCAACATAAAACAGGTGTTCGGGACGGCTGGGATGACAGACATAGCAGCTTTGCGTTGCTCGCCAGCTTTTGAAGTCCTAACCATTGTCTGTGGTGCTCAGTGCGTGACAGAAGCACCAGTCTTTCTCGGGGAAGGGTCGAGGTAAGAACGACGATTTCTGATTTCACATAATTAAAATCGCCTGCAGCCGCGGGCGGCAACCAGTGCCACTTCCATTCCTACCGAACCTCCTACTCGTGCAGGGAACGGGTTGAATGATAGTGTGATTGAGTTTTAGAGATTTCAGTATTATCATTACTGAGTGACAGACAGGCAGATAAGCAAAGATATAGATGGATAGGTAGCTAGACAGAGAGAAAGGTAGATAGGTAGACAGATAGAGAAATGGATAGATAGGTAGACAGACTGATACATAGACAGACAGATATACAGATAGGTAGAAAGGTAGGCATATAAACAGATATATTATGCTTCAGGTTTATATTGCTTGGCTTTTATCCAATTCACTGCACAAAGTTGCACTGTTGTATCAGGACAAACTAATACTTTTTAAAACTATTATGCTTTTTCTGAAATTTACACAAACAGAATGACAGGCAAACAAGTATACATATATTTAACAACTTATGGTTAAAACAACTTACTCTATAAAAATCAAATGCAACTTAGTAAATGAAAATAAAAACTATAGTAAGGGTTAGCCAACAAAGTGAAGTTTCCCTGTGGTGAAATCTGCATTCTAGTGACAAACAGTTAACACAGCAAATCATTGGTTAGTAAGGATAAGTTTCAGGCCTCTCACTTATCTGTCCCATTAGGTGTAATTTGCGATAGGTTACAAAATCTGATGTTCAACCCTTAGAAAATATACATTGTCTCGTGAAGTTTTTGGACAAGACAAACCGTTTCTAGGCACTCTCATGGTTAGTACTTTCAGGAAGTTAGATGCCAACACAGCTTTGTAATAATGATGGGAAAACCTTTTAAAGAACTCCTGCGTTCTTTTCAATATTTACATTATTAGTGAACCAGTTTACTTGAAATATAAATATCACGACGATCGCAGCATGATGTATTGTGGTAAGACACCCCAAAATTCAGGAACTCATTGTGGCACGAACATAATGGTGTCACTCCCTATCCCCCTTGGCATCACCAGTCTGCCTCAGACCTACATGCAAGTCAGACGTCGGCACCATGGGACTGTTAAATGATATGCTATAGGCCACTATGCAGCAAAACTCATGGAATTACTGTCTGAGAAGACGATACACAAAGGCACAGGACTCTAAAGTACAGATTATACTGGTGCTTGATAGCAAAAATTTGCTGGACTAATAGCCTTCCCATCACAAAATGTTTCCAAATACCATTATCTTTATTTCCATACCAGTATTGAGCCACAGTGACCGATTCTGGAAAAAAAAAAAAAAAAGTCGAAAGCATGATTTTCGCATATTTTTACGTGTTGCTATTTGCGACAATTTCTTGCCGCCGCGTCGCGAGCGATCGCCATTTTTTTTTACTGACATTCAACGGACTTACCCCGACCGAATGCAAAAATAATTAGGTCGATATATATATATATATATATATATATATATATATATATATATATATACCGTATATATATAT
>NC_136967.1:41593935-41618935 GCF_032717465.1 Coenobita brevimanus
TAGCTGTAACTTAGCTAATTCAATCTGCGTTTGCTCATTTGGAGGAGTTACATTAAACAAGCTTTCATCAATCATGTCAGCAATTTGATCTTTAGAATGATGAGAGTGAACAGCAATTCCCAATTGTTGAGCAAAAAGCATAAGTTCATTCTTTGTTCTGTTTCCTACATCCAACACTGTTTACACATTTGACAAAAAAATCTTTGGCTTCATCAAGTGTAGTAATAGAAGACATCATGAATAAATCACAGTCACAAAATATCAAGCAATATCCTTATGATAATAACCTGAATATCCTGGCGAGGTCGCCAAATTTATGTTACGGAACAGAGAAAGATAATGTACACTTCAAGTGAGAACACCAAAAATCACCACTGTCCCGTAAAGTTCCAGGTTCAAAACAAAAGAGTTTGGTAAAATTACAAGTTAAAGTTTAATGCTCAAACTAACAACAAAACATTCAGGACCCATAAGGATAATGTAATGGCAAAAAACAGGTTAAATATATGGTTAACTGCAATAGCCTCTATTAACATGAAATTAGCAAGAGTAAATTTACCTAAGTCAGCCCTGATAAAATGAAAATACACTGGGTAATGCTCAGTTAATGCAAGATAAATTATTACTGATACAAAATATTATTAAAACTGGCTGACAAAATGAATCCTACATAAATTACAAAAACCTTACTAGGCCTAAGAATTAACCTTACGCTACACAGTACAAGAAAAAATGCAACAACAGTTATACTCAAATTACACAGCTGCTAGATGGTTGGAGACTTCCTGAGCACTCACAATAATAACTGTACAGGGGAGGACAGAGATGTGAACAAAATGAGGAGTAAATCTAAGTGGCAATGATGCAGAGACTGAGCTCATTATATAGGGGCCGGCAGAGCTTGATACAACTTGTAAGAAGGACGCGCAAATGAAGCCATGGGGACAAAGAGTTGACAATCCCGCTCTGAACAACAGAAAGAACGACTTACTCTACTATAATGGTAGAAGGGGGGAGTGAGGTAGAACACGCTCGTGATCAAACAGGCAGCACACTGTACGTTAGAATTACACAAAGGATAATGAAATCATAGGCTATGTAACAATATATATATATATATATATATATATATATATATATACATACATATATATATGTATATATATATATATATATATATATATATATATATATTATATATATAGTATATATATATAGCATATATATATATAGTATATATATATACTCTCTGTCTCTCTGTCTCTCTCTCTCTCTCTCTTTATATATATACATATATATATATATATATATATATATATATATATATATGTATGTGTATATATATAAAGAGAGAGAGAGAGAGAGAGAGAGAGATTACATTTCTCATGAAAGACTGAAACGAACACACAGACAGATAATAATTTCTCATGAAAGAATCAAATGAACTCACAGACAGACAGAACTAACTAATAGCCCTTTCATCGAAAAGAGGTTGCAAATACCATTATCTTGGTTTCCATACCATTACTGAGCCGACGATGAGCAATTCTGACAAAAAAAAAAAATGTTATCAAATTCCCACGTGCTGCACTTGTTTCCTCCCCCGTTTACTGGAGCAAAATAGTAGGCTCCATATCAACCTGTTATCTGGTTATATGGTTACCACCCACAGATGAACGTGATTATTAGCATTACAAGAAACAATTAGGATTGTTCTGGCAATGTATAGCCACCTGAAGTAGAGAGGAGCAATAAAAAGTGACATGAAGTTTGGGAGAAACAGGAAATGAGGTGCGTAGACACCGAAAAGGATTAATTATGTTGAAAGAAAAATTAGGCAGCACCACATCAAGCAAGTGGATAACTCTCGCTACCACCTACCACCAAGTGTTCATATATATTATTTTCAAATCGTGACTTCCGCATAGGAATGAAAGATAAAAATGTTACATTGCTCATGGAGAATAGAGAAAAAGTGAGCAGATGGAGCACTTTAAGGAATTGCTGAATATAGAGAATGAAAGTAATATGAGAACAAGTTGATGGGGAATGGCTGGGAGAAGGAGGAAGGTCAGGAGAGAGGACGAAATCAGTAGAATGGTCGAAGTGGAAGTAATGAAGAAAATCAAAATGGGGAAAGCCCCAGGAATTGATGAAGAGTGTGGTGAAATACTGAAGGATGGGGGAGAGATAGTAGCAGAATGGGTACAGACAGATGTGTACATTGGCCTAGGAGGAAGGTAGAGTATCGGAGGATTGGAAATCAGGTATGATTATTCCTGTATACAAAGGAAAGGGGGGAAAAGAAGTGTGTGGTAATCATAGGGGCATTTGTCTTCTTGGTGTAATAGGAAAAGTATATAGTAGGATACTCATTGACAGAGTTAGGGAAATAACGGGAATTAGTTGGAATGTGAGGAAGAAGGAACCAAAGGCAATGAGCCTGCAAAACTATTCCTTCCAACAGAAAAACAATATATAAGAAAGAGCCAAATTCAAGATCCAATCATTTCCAGATGCCTGGACACACTGCGTTTGAAAAACTGGAGATCATAGGAAGTAGGAAATACAGACAGAGGGAGACAGTTCCAGAGTTGACCTGTTGCATAAATGAAGGACTGGGAGTAACGGTTAACTCTTGCATTAGAGAGTTGGATAGAAAAGGGATGAGAGTTTGCTGCTAGACGGGTGCTACGTGCCCGTCATAGAGGTGGAGGAATGCATGCAGACAGTTCAGAGGAGCAGTGACCATTGAAGTAGCGATAGAAAAGAGATAAAGATGCAACAGTGCGGCGAAGAGACAAAGGTTGAAGGGAGTCAGTAAGAGGAGGAGAGTTAATGAGGCGAAAAGCCTTTGACTCCACCCTATTGAGAAGAGCTGTATGTGGGGAGCCTCCCCACACATGAGAGTTGTACTCTACACAGGGGCGGATAAAACCCCTGTATAGAGTCAACAATTGTGCAGGGGTAAAGAAGGAACGGAGTCGCCTTAGCACACCCAATCTCTTGGAAGCAGATTTTACAAGAGATGTAATATGATCTTTCCAAGACAAGTCCCGAGTAAATGAAACCCCAAGCATGTTCAAGGATGATGCAGGATTAAGCTGAATATTATCAAACATTAGTGGGTATACCTGTGGAAGATTTTGTTGGGTTGATAGGTGCAAATACTGAGTCTTTCATGCATTAAAAACAACAAGATTATTTTTACCCCAGTTAAAGATATGAGCCAAGTCAGACATTAGGTGTGCCATAGCCTCATCCCTTGTTTGTTGAAGTAACTGCGGAGATGGACGTTGCGGGAATCGAATGGAAAGGTGAAGGGTGGAGTCAGCGTATGAGTGGATAGGGTTAGATGTACAGCTTAAAAGGTCATTGATGAATAAAAGGAAGAGAGTTGGTGATAGGACAGAGCCCTGAGGAACACCACTGTTAATAGATCTAGGAGAAGAACGATGGCCGTTTACAACAGCAGCTATAGAACGACCAGAAAGGAAGCTAGAGATGAAGGCACAGATAGAAGGATAGAAACCGTAAAAGGTCAGTTTGGAAATTAAAGATTTATGCCAGACTCGATCGAAAGCCTTGTAGATGTCAAGTGCAATGGCAAAGCTTTCGCCAAAGTCCCGAAAGGAGGATGACCAGGAGTGTGAAAGGTAGTTGAGAAGATCGCTGGTGGAGCGTCCCTGACGGAACCCATACTGACGATCAGAAAGAAGGTTGTGATAGGAAAGATGCTTTAAAATTTTTCTATTAAGAACAGACTCGAAAACTTTTGAGATACACGATGTTAAAGCAATTGGACGATAGTTAGAGGGTTGCGAATGGTCACCCTTCTTTGGGACTGGATGAATGAGAGCAAACTTCCAGCAAGAAGGAAAGGTACAAGTTGACAGACAAAGGCGAAAGAGTTTGCCTAGGCAGGGTGTAAGCACAGAAGCACAGTTCTTGAGAACAACAGGAGGGACTTCATCAGGCCCATATGCCTTATTAGTATTGAGGCCTGTGACAGAAGAAAATACATCAGCTGAATAAATTTTAATGTCAGCCATGAAGAAGTCAGAGGGGGGAAGTGATGGAGGAACAGCACCGGAATCGTCTAAAGTGGAATTGGAGGAGAAAGTCTGAGCGAAGAGATCTGCTTTATCAGTAGAAGAAATAGCTACAGAGCCATCAGAGTAGAAAAGAGGAGGGAAGGATGATGAGGTAAAGTTGTTAGAAAGGTTTCTGGCAAGGTGCCAGAAGGAGCGGGAAGAATACAAGTTAGAGAGTTGAGAGCACTTAATACGGATGAAATTATTTATAGCAGAGCGAAGAACAGACTTAGCACGATTCAGGGCAGAAACGTATAAAAGATGTGATTCAGGGGTGGGTTGGCTCCAGTACCTTTTATAGGCCCTCTCCTTGTTGCGGACAGCATTAGAACAAGCGTGATTAAACCAAGGCTTTCGTGCATTAGTCAAAGGATATGAGAAAGGAATGTATGCTTCTATGCCCGAAAGAATAACCTATGTAATGCGCAAGGCAAACCCAGATGGCTCCCTGCCATGGAAGCAACAATCATTCCATGGAAAATCAAAGAAGTACTGCCTGAGGGCCTCCCAGTCCACAGCTCCAAAGTGCCACAGACGACGTTTCTTTGGAGGGTCCGCAGGCCGTACTGGAGCGATAGGACAGGTTAAGATGATAAGGTTGTGATCGGAGGAGCCCAACGGAGAGCAAAGATTAACAGTGTAAGCAGAAGGATTAGTTGTATTGGGAACTTGCTGAATGCCATGATGAGCATTTATGAGGGGCTAAAGTTGCACTGTGTGTGGATAGTGAACTAGCTGAATTTTTCTATCTGAATGTGATTTGAAACGGGGATGTCATGTCCCCATGGCTGTTCAGTCTGTATATGGATGGGGTTATGAGTGATGTACAAGGTAGGGCAATCGATGTTGGAACGACCTTAATGAGACAGCAGTGTTTGGGAACTCCATGTACTGCTGTTTACAAATGATACTGTATTGTGAGGTGAAGACGAAAAGGAACTGCAAGGCTTGGTGAATGAGTTTGGGTGAGTGTTTAACATGCGGAATCTAAAGATGAATGTAAGGAAGAGTAAAGTTATGGTTTCGAGAGATATGAAGCCACTGAATGTACAGTGAGGCTGGATGAGGAGAAAGTGGAAAATATGAGTGCATTTAAGTACTTGGGTAGTGTGATGAGTAAGGATGGAAGTTTAGAGGGTAAAGTGCTTGAAAGGGTACAGCAGGGATGAAAGGTTGCTGGTTCTTTGAAAACAGTGATAAGGAACAGGAAAGTGAGCATGGAAGTAAAAAAAGGAGCTGCATGACAGTATTGTTATACCAACCCTAACGTATGGTAGTGAAGCCTGGACCTTGCTGGATGGACACAAGTCAAGAGTGAGAGCAGAGGAAATGAGTTATTTGAGAGGAGCATGTGGAGTTACGTGGAAGGACAGACTGACAAATAAGGAAGTGAAAGAGCGTTGTGGTGTGGATGTGGATGTGATAGAAAGCGTTAAGAGAAATACAATGAGCTGGTTTGGCCATCTGGAAAGGATGGAGAGAGAGAGAGAGAGAGAGAGAGAGAGAGAGAGAGAGAGAGAGAGAGAGAGAGCCTATTGAGGAGAGTTTATGTGAATGAGGTGGAGGGGGGGTGATGGAGGGGGAGGCCATGGATGAGATGGAGGGATAGAGTGGAGAGGTATATGAGAGGGGGATGTGACCATGGAGCGGGGCAGTGAAATGGCCTTGGACAGGGCATATGGAAGCGACTTGTTTGTGGTCAACCTTTTCGGGACTGAGGAGTCCGGCAATAAACATATAGATAGATGGACTTCCTCATATTATTATAAAGTAATTCTATATTGAACTATGTATTTGAGCCAATCGATGTTAGATGGGGTGGGGTTGAGCTCTTTCATGTCTGTTAGAGAAACACACACACACACACACACACACACACACACACACACACACACACACACACACATATCAAAACATGCAACCTGGAATATATAAATTAGGGAACGGTGCGTTTATGTTTGGCTGAATAATTCAATATGATTTACATGTCATGTAAAGTAATTTTTTGCATGAAAGGTTCATTCATTCCCTCCCATAATGGTAGGAATAGGATAATCAGTCACAAAGAAAACTGTTTCCACTAATTATCTATAAATTATATTCAAACCCAGTATAACAGCATTGGTAATATTTAGGATTGTAGTTGCCTCTGTTCAACTCACCACATTTGTTGCTTCATTTTATTTCTTTCATAAAGGCTTCAGGATACGTAGTTGCATGCGTCAGCCTTGGTAAACTAATGACTATTCTCCATGCAACTTCATTTCTAGCAGTCACCTTATTTAGTTCTTAATCTCTGAGGTAACACTGTAAAACCTTGTTCCAAGTCTTCTTCAGTGTACACTCGATCAAAAAAGTATCGGTGCACAGGGGGTGCGATTTCTACCGAAAAGGTTGGAACAACTGCTGACATTACCAACGTCTCATTGTGTATCATCAGTTTCTGTCTATTTAAACATTACATTTGCTATATGTTTGCAACAGGATATTGCTAGCTGGCGATATATGACACCTCCCGACATCAGGGCTACCAACTTGTGGTAGGTTGGATACAAATATTTCAGTGACCTTCGTTCTGTGGTCCCAAATGTTTCACGCATGTTGTGCACCGATACTTTTGTGACCCATTGTACCTCTTCCAGCTCTACCTTCAACTTTCACACCTCTCACTCTCCGCACCTAAATGCCATCCTCCATCCTCTCGACATGCCCAAACTGTTTCAGTCTACCCCTATTCGTAACATCATTACTACATCCAAGACACCTTTTCTCCCAACTCTTCATTCGCAATCCAGCCCCTCCCCCCCTTCGACCTGTCATTCGAGGATGCAATATACATTCATCTAGTCATTCTCATATCTGTCCGTTCGTACCACTGAATATCTCACTACTGTGCAGCGTTAGCCTGTACTAACACACGTTCCGTACAATGACCCCATGGCACAGAGGGACAGCCCTCTCAGTGCGAGGAGAGACAAAATTCCCAAATCTTCTTTCAGCCTCTCCTTACCCTTACTTACTCCAGCTCCACCTCCAGCACATATCATATTCACCAAGCAACAAAACTCCTCCACATTCAGGAGACTCTCCAACAAAATTGTTCCTCTCCTTTCTCTCTCCTTCTTTATGTTCTGCTTTATGTACTTCACACTAAAAATCCACACAGTTCTGCAGCGTACCTCTAATACCACCACATACAGCATATTGTCCATCCACCTGCCAAAAACATTGCACAAAATGGATATATTTCCCACTCCCTTGTTTAAAACTGCCTATGACCATACTTCTGCAGTGACAGTACCGTCATATGCCCTGGGTATCATCGCTCTAGTTTTATCCACCTTTTCTCTCAAGATCTTGTACCCCATTCCATCTCTCCACTTTCTAAATCTTTGCATCACCACCCGCTCATTCTCTGCCAACACCAAATCACCAGCACAGAACACTATCTTCAATAGGAGTCCAGTTCTTAAGTCACCGGTGGGAGATTTGAGCAGTTTGGCTTTGTTAAGCAAAATGTCACTAATGTAACGTTATTTCCTGTTAGCTAGCGTAAATGTAATACTTATAGATGTAATACTTTTAGAGGTAACGGTTCTGTATTCAGTCTGGAGAAGCAGAATAGCATTTTCGGCAACTCGCCCTGTACGTTTGCGTGAATTTAAGCTGTGTGTGTGTGTGTGTGTGTGTGTGTGTGTGTGTGTGTGTGTGTGTGTGTGTGTGTTAACTCCTCCTGGGCAATTTAATGCATCTGAATGATCTTTCCAAGTGAGGTCGCCTGGTTATTCCGAAAGTCTTCCACTATCTACAATTTTCCGAAAGTCTTCTACTATAGACAAGTTTCCATAGGTCTCCTACTATTATACAGTTTTCCGAGGGTCTTCCACTATATACAATTTTCCAGCCATGAATTCCTGTGTGGTCATAACCCTCACCAAATTATAAATTCTCAGAAGTAGTGAAAGGAGGGCAGATGTAGCTTTATCTTGATGCAAAATGTACAGTGGACTCTCACCCGTAATGCGCTATTTGGGAAACAGAATCCCCAGTGACTCTTGGGGGGGTCAGCTCGCTCCTCAAAATATAAAGTGTCAGATACTGGGGAAAGAAAGCACACGGATTTCACTGAATTCGACATACATATCACTGAACTGAGTACGCAGTTTCCATGTTTTAACTGTATGCACAGGAAGCAACTGCACAGCATGACCAACTCCATTGATCCTTGGCATGTCAGCATCACTACAAAAAAAAAAAAAAAAAAAAAAAAAGTGTGCATGCATGATAACGAAACTTATCAAGTCAGTTCGTCTGGTTCCTTAGTTGTTACCATTTTTTTATGGTGGGTCATCCCAACTCCAAAACTTATATACGATAGAAAATGGGGGAAAGAGAACAGATGTCGCTTTGACATCTTAATATATGTTGTAGAATGGTCTCCCACTGGGTGAATGCTACTACAATTACTATTAATTATACTACCGCTTTACTACTACTACTACTACTGCTACTACTACTACTGCTACTAGCAGTTCTTTCCAATCGGCATGAATACCATAGGGTTGGGTATGCAGCTTTTATGTTTACTTTGATTGCTCCCGAAGAAGTTTTGCAGCTACTTTATTTCATTTGTTTCCCAGTAATATAGTGGCAAAGAGTGAAATAAATCATCTCAGCAACACCTATTATTTTTCCATAACTTTTCCACCGACGTTCGTACATGTACCGTTGTTTTAATACTTTCTGCATTAACACAGTTTTGGTGTTGTTCTCTGTTACCATAATACATATAATAAGTATTCGTTCTGTCTCACTCGTTTCGCCCCTTTGTTTAAATAATAAATGAAGTTGCATGCATTCACACATGCAAGTGTGGAATATGTTCGAGAAAGTCAGTTTGCTAAAAGAGAAAAATATGCTGGACACTCCATTTGCCTGATATTAATGCACAGTGTGAGATAAGCCATCATATCTCATGCTGTTAATGCGCATACTACTACTATGGGTCTTTGTACTCTTGGGCCAAAACATTGCAGGTTATATACTTACGTCAATATTGTTCTCAGTTTGGTGTTTGGGGGTTCTCTTGAATATCACGTTGAATTTTCACAAGACACTTAAGTAATACCCATTTCTTTTTCACAGCCTTTGCAACAATTTTTAGCAAGAGGCAGTAAAATATTCAGATTTCGTTAATGTGACTTTTTAAAGATTACCAGCAATGTGTCGAGAACCTCGATAACGCTATGCCATTAAAATAACGCAGGTATAGTACTCAGTTTGGCAGTATGATCATTATGCTGCTGCTGATGATGATGATGATGATGATGAAGATGATGCTGATGATGATGATGGTGATTCATTAATACTATTATTATTGTTATTGTTATAATAATAATAATAATAATAATAATAATACCAATAATAATGATAATAATAATAATAATAATAATAATAATAATAATCCCCCAACCCCCCGCCCCCTGGGGGTAGGGAGGTTTTCAAGAATACTCCCCCAGTATCCATGCTTGTCGTATGAGGCGACTAAAAGAGTTGACGGAGGGTTAGTGCCCCTCCCTGGAAAACAACTAACCAAAAAGACGAACAAGAAGCCTCGGACAAGGACTGACCAAAGGATGACGACCAAGGACCAGACAAAGGAAATGGTAAGAATCGAGACGTGGAATGTAAAGGGTGCGAATGATGAGGTGAGAGAAAGAGATTGTCCAGGTGCTTGAGGGTGCGAAAGTGGATGTATGTGGAGTAACTGAAACTAAATGGAGAGGAGAGAGTGTGAGAGAATGGGAGTATGGATGGGGTATATTCCATTGGAGCCCAGTGTCCACAGTATTGGACAGAACTGGGAATTTTCAAACCTTAATAAAGTAGGGAACCCCAGGGTAGGGACCTACGAGCTTCGCGACTATGAGCCGATAGGCAGAGGGCGGTACGCTTAGGACCCTCCCGGAATGGTGCCTCGCCTAGCAGCTCTGGGATCCAAGGGTTAGTGGCTGGCAAATCTGTCAGTTTCTTTAATCCATTGGAGCCCAGTGTCCACAGCATAGGACAGAACTGGGAATTTTCAAACCTTAATAAAGCAGGGAACCCCAGGGTAGGGACCTACGAGCTTCGCAACTATGAGCTGATAGGTTGAGGGCGGTAAGCTTACGACCTTCCCGGAACAGTGCCTCGCCCAGCAGCTCTGGGATCCAATGGGATATGTGCAGAAGTAGGTGTGAATGAGAGGGCAAAAGAAGGAGTGTGTATTGTGAGTAAAAGATGGAAAAAGAACATAAGAGAGTATGGATCAGTTGGCCCAAGGATTGTGTGGGTAAGATTGAAAGTTGAAATATAAATGTGGGCTATTATGTGCGTGTATCTGCCAATGCAAGATCGAGCAAGCAGAGTGAGAGAAGTGTTCTGGACAAATGTGGAAATGTGCATGGAAAAGTTTGGAAGGAATGAGAGAGTGTTTTCGATTAGTGATATGAATGGTAAAGTAGGGAATGTGAAGGTGGATGAAATAGTTGGTGAGTGGGGTGTGCCTCCTGTGATAGATGAGAATGGTAATGCGTTAGTGGACATTGTGCCGGGAGGGGGTTGGTGATAGCCAATACCCTCTTTAGGCACAAAATGATCCACAAGTATACATGGCGAGTGATGAGAAGGGTGGGTGGTGAACTGAATGAAAGGAAGGCAACAATTGATTATGTGTGTGTGGATGAAAGGATGCGAAGATGTGTAATGGATGCAAGAGCTTATAGAGGTTGGGAGAGTGGACTTTCTGACCACTACTTGGTGGTGGCCAGAATCAAGAGCCTAGTATGATGGAGAAATAGAAGAGGGGAAGGACGGGAGGAAAGAGTAGTTGCATGGGGTGTGGAATGGTTACAAGAGAATGAGAAAAAGGCAGAATATAAGACAGAAGTGGAGGAATGATTGGGTAAATATGCAATGGAGAGGATGGGGGACATGGAATGTGTGTGCAAGATATTTACAGAAGAAATATGTGCAGCATGTGATGTGGTGTGTGGGGTGAAGAGAAGACGGAAGGGGATGCAAAGAACAGCATGGTGGAATGAAGAGGTGAGGCAGGCTGTGGCACAAAAGAAGAAAGCATACAATGAATGGATGAGAAACAGGGACGTGGAAGAAGTTGAGAGGTGGAAGAGAGAGTTATATGTAGCAAGGAAGAGAGATGTGAAAAGATTAGTAAGAAAGAGTAAGAAGAGAGTGGATGAAGAATTTGGAATGAATTTAAGTGTAAAGTGGAGGGACTGTAAGAAAATGTTCTGGAAAGAAGTGAAGAGAGTAAGACAGGGTGGCAGTGAAGTTAGTAGGGGAGTGAAAGAAAAATGGTAGATTACTGGTGGAGAAGGGAGAAAAAGTGAGCAGATGGAGAGAACATTTTAACGAATTGTTGAATATAGAGAATGGAAGTAATGCGAGTATAAGTGGCTGGGGAATGGCTGGGAGAAGGAGGGAGGTGTGAAGAGAGGAAGAAATCAGTAGGACAGAAGTTGTGGAAGCAATGAAGAAAGTCAAATTGGGGAAAGCCCCGGGAATAGATGGAGTGTGTGGTGAAATGCTGAAGCATGGGGGAGAGATAGTAGTTAAATGAATATGGAAGATGTGTAGATTGGCCTGGAAGGAAGGTAGAGTCCCGGAGGATTGGAAGTCAGGTATAATTATTCCCTTGTACAAAGGAAAAGGGGAAAAAGAAGTGCGTGGTAATCACAGGGGCATTTGTCTTCTTAGTGTAATAGGAAAAGTGTATGGTAGGATACTTATTGACAGAGTTAGGGAAATAACAGAGGAATTAGTTGGAGAAGAACTGGGAAGCTTTAGGAAGTGAAGAGGTTGTGTAGATCAGATATTCATTCTTAGATCTTTAGTGGAAAAGTTGCTAGAGAAGGGAAAGAAGGTGTATGCGACCTTCATGGATTTGGAGAAAGCATATGACAGGGTGGACAGACAAGGATTGTGGAAAGTATTAAGAATATATGGAGTATATGGGAAGTTGTTGAATGCTAAGAAGAGTATGTATGATGGTGCTAAGGCTGCAGTGAGTGTGGATGGTGAACTGAGTAAATTTTCCTCTTTGAAGGTTGGGTTGAAACAGGGATATGTCATGTCTCCATGGTTGTTCAATCTATTCATGGATGGGGTAATAAAAGAGATACAGGGTAGGGCAGTGGATGTTGGAGTGGCGCTAGTGAGAGAAGGTAGTGGTTGGAAACTCCCTGCACTGTTGTTTGCAGATGATACTGTGTTGTTAAGTGAAGACGAAGGGGAGCTGCAAGACTTGGTGGATGAGTTTGGGAGAGTGTGTAAGAAACGGAATCTAAAGGTGAATATAGGGAAGAGTAAAGTGATGGTCGTTGAGAGAGGTGAACTCAGTGAATGTACAGTGAGGTAGGATGGCGAGGAAACAGAAAATGTGGGTGCGTTTAACCCCTACACCGCGGGCTTGTTTACCATTGACTTGCGTGTCCCGCGGGGTTATTTGGGCTTCGACAGACTCTCAAAAAATATTTGCCAAAAATCAGTTATTAGTCCTAGAATAATAAAATTAAATATGCTTATAGCACATACCTTCAGCTTTCTCCTGGAATGATTGTTGAGCCTTCGTCGGTTACCGTATAACTTGTGGAGACCTCTGAAGTAGGGTAACGAAGTCTCCACTTTACACTTCCCAACAACCCGTAATATGATTACCACAGCCAGATACAAACACTATAAACAGTATTCTACAATTTTCAAGTAATTTGGGATCCAGACTCAAAAAAAAAAACACTGTGAAAGCAATGGAAATTACGAGCACGTCTGATCGTCGCACTTGCGCTAGTTCGCTCTAGGCACTCTGTCATTTATTATTCATAAAACCCCTCACACTTTATACTTCTATCACTATATCACACTTATATATATATCTGGAGTCTTTCTCCATAAGTTTCCTTCAGTCGTATTAGTTTATTGTCACTGAAGTCATTCAATTTTTCAGTCAGTAAAATACGTAGAGAGCCACGGATTCACTTTCACTGTTAAAACATAAATTATTTGTACTCATATTCTTATATTACTAATTACTTACATTACTATTTACATTTTCTATTCTATTTTCAATATTTACCCTGCTATTTTACTTACACTATGTTATTCACTGTCACTTTCATTAAGATAAAACTATAATACACTGTTCAATCATATGAACTGAACATCCATTGCTTTCACCTGCTATTTACACATTATTTACACATTATTTCCAAATAATTCTGCTTCCACACTTGCACTGTTAGAACTGCTTCTGGCTGTGGTAATCGAAGAAGCAGGTAACAAAGAGGGGAACCTGGCACTCAGTGCACTGCCAAGAGGTGCGTTTATGCTCAGGTGTGCAGTGTGTGGTATGCGCACATACCTGACACCTGCGAATCACAGCCTTCCTTTTCCCTGTGGCAGGCATTAGCTCAAATCTGTGCCGATCCATATACGCCCTCTGCTCAAGTCGGTCGGGAAGTGTTACTGGATGGCGCGTTGGAGTTGCTGCTTGCACCCTACCATATCTTTCCAGCAGCTGCTGGACACAAGTCCTGGCGAACAACCTCAGGGAGAAGGACTTGGGTGGCTTGACCTTCATCTTGTACAGGATGAAGGCGTTCAGCATCGTCATATCTATGAGATGCAGAAAAACTTTCCTGTACCACCTAGTATTCTTCCTGAGACAGTCAATCTCACCAATCATCATGTCGGACTTGTCCACCAGCCGCATGTTGATATTATAGTCCAACACAGCATCAGGTTTCATCACAGGTTCGCCTGTCCTACGGTCGACCTTCCCACTGTCTCTCATCTCCCCCTTGTGTAAGATGGTGAGCATGTGCACGACTCTCTTGTCATGCCACCGTATTGCCAGAAACTTCTCACACTTGCGAAGGTGCACGTCTCCTCGCTGCGAGGTTCCCGCCTCTGGGAATTTGGGGAAGTTGGCACGATTACTTTTCACAGTGCCGCAGGAGCCAATGCCGTGCTCAGAAAGGTATTTGGCAAGTTTCGGTGCTGTATAGTAGTTGTCTGTATACAGCACATGATTCCCACCAAAATACTTTTCTAGGAGCACTTTCACTACACAGCCTGAGAAGCCAAGGGGGTGTGTTTTATCGAGATCGACAGTGCTGGCTGAATATATGACGAAGTCAAGGATGTACCCCGTCTTACAGTCGCACAGTACAAAGAACTTAATTCCAAAGCAATGGCGTTTGCTTGGAATGTACTGAACAAACCGAAGACGTCCTCTGAACAAAACCAAGGATTCATCAATGACAACCTTCTGAAATGGGTGGAAGAATGACATGAACTTATCCTTCATTCTGCTCAGAATCTCCCGGATCTTCCAGAGTGGGTCTGTTTGGGAAGGTACATCGTTGTCGGCAAAGTGCAGGTTTCCCATGATGTTCCGGAAGCGATCTCTGGCCATGTACTTATTGAAGGTGGGTGAGGGTAGTAAGGGGTCCATGGACCAGTACTCTTCCAACTCATGCTTCTTGGAGTGTGGCATGAGAAGCATGAGGGCAAAGAACACATACAGCTCCTGCACTCCCAGCATGGACCACTGTTGCATCTTGGCTGCACCTGTACCACTTGCAGCACGTTGTGATTCATACCTGTTGGTCTCATCACATATGTGCTGCATGACTTCGTCATCTAGGAAGGCCAAAAGGTAGTCGACACACTCAGCATTTTCGTCCATAGTGAAGGCAGGCTGAACTCCTGAGGAGCTCTCATCGAAAACAAGATTTTCGGGGACAAAATCTGACCCTTCCGTCCACGCGAAGGCGTCAAGGATTCCCATGTCGAGGCGGTGTAGGGCGGGTGGTGGTGGTGGTGGTGGAGGTTGGCTGTGAGGGAGGTTTATCTCTGTCAAGGTCACTCTCACTGACCCTAGGTTGCCGTACAGCACTAGCAGCCCTTACCCTACTAGCTACACTACTTTTCATTCTCCTAGATTTACCTCTACCTCTACGGCCTGCCTTCACTGTTGATGCTGGTGGTGACTCCGACGGCGAAGACTCCGGAGATAACTCAGTCGACGATGATGACGAGATGAGTAAAGCGAGGCTTGGGGAACGGGGAGGTGAATGCACTCGTGACTCATGGCGGGCTGGGTCACGTGGGGGCATTGTTCTGGGGCTAACACGCCGCCTTTTCACTCCCTTCCCAAATTCTTGTCCTTCCTGCACTAAAGGCTCCTTTCCCTTGGAGCTAGACACTGATTCACTTATTGAAGCACTCGTTGTTGCTGTTTCTGGCACGATAACCTCACCTGGCTCATCACACGATTCACCCAAATCGTCATAGTCACTGTCCATCATTATCATGGACAATTCTGCCAGTTCACGTGCCACTGCAGAGTCACTGAGGCCTTTCCTGCTCGCCTCACCACTTTTCTTAGGAGTAGAGGTCACGGGGCCCTTTGCAATGGGCGCAGAAGCGGCAGGAATGGCAGGGTGCGAGTGCAACATGTTTTCTCTACAGCAGAGGACAAGGAACTAAATGCCGTGGCTTATCTGAGAAAGGAAGGGTTGACAATGACACTTTAGGCTGACTGCTGCTAACTTACAGGCTAATTTTTTATAGGTAGAAAATCTCGGCAATAAATAAAGAAATAGGTAGTTCCACGTGAATGTAAATGTCAGTTAGGATTCTCCCTTCCTTTCTGATATATATTTTTATTACTGACATCGATTACAAGGCATAAATCAAAGGGGAAATTACCGTGGTAATGTAGCGAATGAATGCACGTGAGGTTTTGTCAGGTGATAATTAGCCAATTTCTGGAGTATAACACTATCACTTACCTGTTTTTTTTTTTGTATATATTATTTGGTATAAATATAGGGCATAGGGCTTATTTCAATGGATGAAATCTGTGGAAAAATCAGGGGGAAATTTCAGTAGCCCAGCACGGCGTGGGAGGTGAGAGGAGAGGGTAATGGAGAGCAGGTAGGGAGGGGAGTCACGAAGGGGGTAAAATCGCTAAAATGTCAACAATGGATGGGAGTACAAATGAGATTTGGAGTGCTGACTAGTGTTGGACATTGGCAGTACTGATAGATGATACAAGCCACCACTTGAGAGCCCGGGATAATTCAAAATAACACAGAATCACAAGAGTGACGCCCCGCGGTATGATCCATTGTGGCCGAGCGTCACGAAAGTGACGCCCCGCGGTTAAGGGATTAAGTACTTGGGGAGTGTGATGAGTAAGGATGGAAGTTTGGAGGGTGAAGTGCTTGAAAGGTTACAACAAGGAAGGAAGTTGCTGGTTCCTTGAAAGCAGTGGTAAGAAACAGGGAAGTGAGCATGGAAGTGAAAAAGTTA
This sequence comes from Coenobita brevimanus, assembly GCF_032717465.1. Taxonomy (NCBI): domain Eukaryota; kingdom Metazoa; phylum Arthropoda; class Malacostraca; order Decapoda; family Coenobitidae; genus Coenobita; species Coenobita brevimanus. Next base: position 41,610,408 of record NC_136967.1, read on the forward strand.
CTACATGACAGTATTGTGATACCACCTCTAACGTATGGAAGTGAAGCTTAGAGGTTGTTGGAATGACACAAGTCAAGAGTGAGAGCAGTGGAAATGAGTTATTTAAGAGAAGCCTGTGGAATCACATGGAGAGACAGGCTGATAAATGAGGATATAAAGGAGCGTTGCGGTGTGGATGTGGATGTGATAGGAAGCGTTTGGAGGAACACACTGAGGTGGTTTGGCCATGTGGAGAGGATGGAGGGTGAGAGACTGACGAGGAGAATGTATGTGAGTGAGGTGGAAGGGGGGAGAGGGAGGGGGAGGCCGAGGATGAGATGAAGGGATGGAGTGGAAAGGTATATGAGAGAGAGGTGTGTGAGTTGGGAGCAGGGTAGTGAAATGGCGGGAGACAAGGCGACGTGGAGGTGATTTGTTTCTGGCCACCGCGTACGGGACTGAGGCGTCTGGCAATAGATAAATGTAATAATAATAATAATAAGTAGTAGTAGTAGTAGTACTAGTAGTAGCAGTAGTAATAATAGTAGTAGTAGTAGTATTTTTATTAGTTCATATTACTATAAAAGATCGCGATATTTCTACAAAAGTGAGTGGAAGATCGTGCTCAGATGGGATAGTTATATGGAAAGAACAGACAAAAAGAGTGATGTAGGATGGCAGAGGCATGGGAAGCCAATAAGACAATTGTAAATGGTAAGTGAATGCTTGACAAAGAAAGATATAGAAAAAGATACATAATAGATTAAGGATACAAGAGGGTGTTCATAAGTATAAAGAGTAATATTAACAGCACGATACAAAAGCACAGACGTAGATCTGTCAGTACAAACTCCTGTACTTTCTAAATATGCAAATATTTCACTGCCTCGTGTGTGTATATATATATATATATATATATGTGTGTGTGTGTGTGTGTGTGTGTGTGTGGTAGGTGGGGGCGCTCACCATCCACTCACTCGATGTAGTGCTGCTCTCGGGTGTCTGCTCTTTCCTCTCCATCCTTCTTTCCTTCATTCTTTCCACTTCCTTCAGCCTGTGGGTGACTCTACACTGAGTGACAAGCCAAATGGTTTCCTGTGCACCAGGAAACCATTTACTAAGCTGGATGGTAACCACATAACCAAATTTTGACGCCTGGTGGTTTAGTGGGTAATTATTGCGCTCCAATCGGATTGAGCCGGTGAAGGTTTATATCCAAGGGATGGTTGGGGTTGACTGCTCATGTAATGCCACTCAGGGATGAGTGAGGCTGGTCACCCTCATCTTAAATGTCGGGACCAACTGTTTAGCCCCGTGCTCCTACGCTCCTCATGGGGCAATGTAGGATTGGATGATGGATATATATATATATATATATATATATAGATAGATAGATAGATAGATAGATATATAGATATATATATATAGATAGATAGATACTTAGATAAATAGATAGATAGATAGGTAGGTAGAATATATATATATATATATATATATATATATATATATATACAGAGATAGACAGACAGAGAGAACAGCCTCACAATCTAGTCATGGATATTATGAATCTTTTTTGGGGTTTCCTGAATCAGCTGCAGTGTTGGAATGAACTACTGAAAAGAAAAATGAAACGCTGAATTTGTGGCTGGTGCGTGGTGGGTGTGAGGCGAAAACTCATGCGTTGTCCATTAGGTCATACTTACCCGACTCTCTCTCTCTCTCTCTCTCTCTCTCTCTCTCTCTCTCTAACACACACACACACACACACACACACACACACACACACTTACTCCACCTTACACGTGGCAAACAGAAGGTACTTACTGCATTTACATTTTATGCAAGTACGAAGGAACCAAAGGCCAGGAGCTAGCAAGATTGTTCCAAGAAAAAACAACAACAACAAAGAAAGAGAAAAGAGAGCCAAATTCAAGATCCGTTCACTTCGAGATGTCAGGACACACTGCGTTTGAAAGAATGGAGATCATAGGTAGTGGGAAATGCAGAGGGAGACAGTTCTAGAACTGACTTTTTGCATACATGAAGTACTGGGAGTAACGGTTAACTTTTGCATTAGAGAGTTGGACAGAAATGGGATGAGTTTGTTGCAAGACAGGTAGTACGTGCCAACGTGGTGCTGGAGGGATGGAGGCAGACATTTCTGAAGCGCAGTGACCATTGAAGTAACGATAGAAAAGAGTTGATGCAATAGTACGGCGAAGAGACAGAGGTTGAAGGGAGACAGTATGAGAAGGAGAGTTAATGAGAAGAAAAGCCTTTGCCTCCAACTTGTTGAGAAGTGTATGTGGGAAGCCTCCCCACACATGAGAGTTGTACTCTACACAGGGGAGAGAAAAAAAAAAGTGTATTAAGTCAACAACTGTCAAGTAATAAAAAAGGTACAGAGTCAGCTTAGCACACCTAATCTCTTGGAAGCAGATTTCATAACAGCGATAATTATGGTCTTTCCAAGATAATTCCCAAGAGAATGAAGCCCCAGGTTTGTTTAAAAATGATGCTGGACTGAGCTACATATTGGTAAAAATTAGAAGATACTCTTGAGCAAGATTTTGTGGGATTGAAGAGCATAAGAACTGAGTTTTTGGTGCATTTAAAACAAGATTACTTTAACCCAATCATAGATATGAGCCATGTCAGACATTAGGTGTACCATAGCCTTATCCCGTATTTGTTTAAAGTAAATGTTGAGACTGCAGCTGCAGGAAGTAAATGGAGTCATCAGCGTATAAGTGCACAGGGTTAGAGGTACAGCTTAGATGGTCATTGATGAGTAGATGGAAGAGAGTTGATGATAGGACTGAGCTCGGAAGAACAACACTATGATAGCTCTAGGAGAAGAATGGTGGCTGCATACAAGAGCAGCTATAGAATGACCAGAAAGGAAGCTGGAGATGAAGGTACAGATAGAGGGATAGAAACCATATGAATGCAGTTCACAAATTAAAGATTTATGCCAGACCCGATCGAAAGCCTTTGAGATGTTAAGTGCAATGACAAAGTTTTTGCCAAAGTCCCGAAAGGAGGATGACCAGGAGTCTGAAATGTAGGTGAGAAGATGGCCAGTGGAGCGTCCCTGGCGGAACCCATACTGACGATTTGAAAGAAGGTTGTGATGGGACAGGTGTTTTAAATTTTTTTTTCGTACAGAAAAGGCTCAAAAACTTTTGAAATACAGGATGTTACAGCAGTTGGGTGATATTTAGAGAGTTGGGTATGGTCACCCTCCTTAGGACATGCTGAATGAGAACAAACTTCCAGCAAGAAGGAAAGGTACAAGTTGACAGGCATTGGCGAAAGAGTTTACCTAGGCAGGGTGTTAGGACAGAAGCAGTTCTTGAGGACATCAGGAGGGACCCTATCAGGCCCATATGACTTGTTGGTAATGAGACCAGTGATGGCAGAAAATATATTATTGATGAAATTTTAATGTCAGCCATGAGGAAGTCAAACGGGGGACAGTTATGGAGGAAGAGCACTGGAATCATCTAAAGGGCAATTGGAGGAGAAATTTTGAGCAAAGAGTTCTGCTTTATCAGAAGAAGAAATAGCTACAGAGGTATCAGAGTGGAAAAGAGAAGGGAACGATGATAAGGTAAAGTTTTTAGAGATGTTTTTGGGAAAAGTGCCAGATGGAATGGAAAGAATTTTAGTTGGAGAGTTCAGTGCATTTAGTGTGAATGAAATTAGTTTTAGCAGAGTGAAGAAGAGACTTGGCACGATTAAGGGCAGAGACATAAAAGAGATGAGATTCAGGAATGGGTTGGTTCCAGTACCTATTGTAGGACTTCTCTTGGCAGCATTAGAACAAGCATGATTAACCCGCCGCATGCCAGTGCCGTTTCAAAACGGTCTGACATAATTCTGTGGCCAGTGCCGGTGCCGTTTTATAACAGTTTAAAATAAAAAACTTCACTGTGACCACATTTCTCAAGATTCGCAGGTAAAAATTGGTAGGAATGTAAGGTAACTGTTCCTCTACCATCCCCCAGGCTGTCAAGGCCATACACTCACTCGCTACCCCCCTCACGTTCGCTCTGCCTCACTCTGCCTACGTGCCTTACCCAGTGCTGTACATAGTGAAGGCATTTTGTAAATATTTTCGTGTAAGTGTGAGTTGTAATATTTTCTTGCTAGTGTAAGGACTGTATAGTGAAGTCAAGTTGTAAATACCTTCTTGTAAGTGCCAGGACTGTAAGTAATGAAGTCATGTTGTACCTATCTTCAAGTAAGTGTAAGATAATGCATTCACAGTAAGAAAGACACGCAAATTGTGATAGATGCTGATGTAATAAGTAATCAGAAAAGTGTACTGAACATTGCTATACCTTCCCAGCATAAATACCTGAGTATACCTTACACAGAAAATGGCTTTCTCTCACATAGGTGGTGAGTGTGAGATAGCGGCTATACCTGTACATGAGTATGCAGGACTCAATAAAACCCATTTCCGAGCCTCGGTGAGCATTTTAATGGGGAAATTCATTGTTTCAACATTAAAATCTATCATTTTAGCAAAAATAAAAAAGTTGAAAAATAGCCAGCACTGGGGTGACCCATAGGGCTAAAAATAGGCGGCACTCGGCGGGTTAAGCCAGTATTTTTATGCATTAGCCACATAATATGAGAAAGGAATGCATGCTTAAACTCCCGATAGAATAGCCTCCATAATGCGAAAGGTACGTTCAGATGGCTTTCGGCCATGAAAGCAATATTTATTCCAGGGCAAATCAAAGAAGTACTGCCTGAAGGCCTCCCAGTCAGCAGCTCCAAAGTGCCAAAGCTGCTGCTTCTTGGGAGGATTTACAGGCCTTACTGGTGGGATACTGTAGGACAGGTTAAGATGATGATGTTATCAATGGAGCCCAAAAGAATGAAAAGATTAATGGTGTAAGCATAAGCAGATTGATTACATGTAAGAAGGAGGTACAGTAAGTTGGAATTCTCTCCACGGCAGTCAAGGATAAGGGTAGGATGTTGTACAAGCTGCTCTAGGTCATTAAGGATAGAAAAGATTTATACTAGTTCACCAGGTGGATCAGTGAAAGGAGAAGAGAGCCAAAGGTGGTGGTGAACATTGAAATCCCTAGTATGGAGATATCATGGAAATGAGAATTTGATAGGATGTGTTCCATCTTAGAAGGAAGATAATCAAAGAATTTTTCATCCATCTATCAATATCTATACACCTAGGCTGCTTCCCCCCAAAAAAGGGGAGTTAGCCGAGACAGGACGACACACTCCAAATTTCGTCATCCACACACATATTTATTCATATCTTAGCCTGAAGGGGAGAAGGGACAGTTACTAACTGTACGACACCGCATGAGGATCAACTGTGCAGTGCATTCAGCAACATCTGCAGTAGGGCCTGACAGCAGAGCTGGTTTACCCCTCGGACCCATTCCCTTCCCTGCACCTGACCTGATCAGACCAGATGCAGGAGAACAACCCGTCAGGGCCACGTCACCAAGCATGTATTCACAAATCTCTCCCATCATCCCTATCACTAGCACCCACTCTCCCTTGCTCTACAGACATCCTTCTCGCATCCAACCCTACCTTCACTCTGTCCATCCATCCTATTCATGGTCTTCCACTCAGCCTTACACCTCCTCACATCCGATCCAGTTATCTTTTTCACCAATCATTCTTCATCCATTCCCCTCATATGCCCAAACCATCACAACACTCTGCTCAGCTCGATCAGCCATCTCTGGCATTACTCCAATAATTCTCCTTTGCACTTCATCATTTCTCACTCAGTTCATCCGTGGCTCTCCACACATACTCCACAGACACCTCATCTCCATTACATTCAAACTCCTCCTCTCTGCAACACTCTTATTCCATGTTTTAGCCTCATATAACTCATTGTCCCAGCACCTTTCCAACTTCATTCATTCTAAACTTCACCTCGACATCTATTCTTCCATCTACAGCAATATGTGACTCTAAATACTTAAAACACTGTGCCTCTCAAGCAACTCACCCTTCGAAACTACATTCATCCTCCTACCATCTACTAACCCCGTACACTTCATCACTGTACTCTTATTCTCATTTACTCTCAGTTTCCTCCTTTCACACACCCTTCCAAACTCCTCTGCCAACTGTCTCAATCTCTCTTCCGATTCAGCCACCAGTACAGTATCATCTGCAAACAGCAGATGATTCAGGTTCCGCTCTCTACCATCAGCATTCACCAGACTCAAGCCTCCACCTAACACTCTCGCATTCACCTCCCTTACAACACCATCCATATAAATATTAACCAACCAAGGCGACATCGCACATCCCTGTTGCAGCCCCACTCTCATGTGAAACCAATCACTCATAGTATTTTCCACTCCAACACATGCACTACTATTAACATAAAATCTGTTCACTCCTTTTAACAACCTACCACCTAGCCTATACAATCCCAAAACAATCCAGAAAGCCTCCCTATCATTTCTATCATATGCTTTCTCAAAATTCATGAACGCCCAAAACACCTCCTTACCTTTCACCAAATACTTTCCACACACCTGTCTCACAACAAACACCTGATCCACGCATCCCCTCCCTCTCCTAAAACCACACTGCACATCATCATTCACTCCCTCTTTACAGTACCCTCTCTAAGTGTCTTAATCAAAACTCTACCATACACCTTACCTACAACACTTAGTAGACTTATACCCCTAAAACTATTACATTCATACCTATCACCCTTACTTTTATACAACAGAACCACACAAGCACTTGCCCAGTCAATTTCCACCATGCAGCTCACAAAACACACATTCAGCTATCTTACAGTCCATTCAACAATAGTCGCTCCACCACCTTTCAAACATTCTACAGCACACCCATCCATACCTGCAGCTTTCCCTCCTTTCATCTCCTTTACTGTCTCCTGTACTTCCTCCATCGTGATCAAAGAATCTTTCAACTCTCCTAACACATTTATTCCTCACAGCCTTCCATCTGCCACAATCTAAGTCCCCCTTTCCCGCTCTACATTTAACAATCTTTCAAAATATTCTGCCCATCTCTTCCTTACTGCATCCATCTCAGTTAACATCCTTCCATCCTTTGCTTTTACTCATTCTTCCTTCCCAGACTCTCCCTTTCGCACCCTCTTCACCTCCTTCCAAAATATTTTCTTATTCTGTTGAAAATTCTCAGTCAACCACCTACCCCACCTCTCATCTGCCACCACTTTAGCATCACGCACAGCCCTTCTCGCCCTATTCCTCTTTTCCTTATACCTCTCATATGACACCTCATTCTTCTTCTGCACCCACTCTTAATATGCATGTCTCTTCTCAGCTGCATCCATACTTACTTTCACTCATCGCCATTCATTTCCCTTTCTTACACCACCACCCACTCTTCTCACACCACACACCTCTTTCACACACCCCACCACAGCTTACTTAAGGAACTTTCATACCTCCTCCACACCGCCATTTTCCTGATCTTTTACTGCGCTCTACTCATCTTTCATTCTCCTAATACTGTACAATTTTTGTCTCTTATATCCAACTCACTGACTTTCAAAACCTCCCTGCCACACCCAGCTCTCATAGCTCTCACCCACCTCATACCTATTCTCAACTTTCTCTCCACCAGGTAGTGGTCAGACATACCTCGACCCTCCCCTCTCTTATATCCAACAATCTCCCTCTTACATTCCTGGACACAACCACACAGTCTATCAATGCTCAACCAACAACCCTTCCACCATCCTGTCTCACCCAAGGATACTTATAAAATATCTTTCTTCTCAAACAAGGTATTTCCAATCACCATCACTAGCTCAACACACATCCATGTCATTCTTTCCTTATTATGATTTTTTCCAGGCAAACCATGCATACAAACGACACCTTCAACTGCTACATTTCCCACTCTAACATTCAGATCTCCCATCATTACCACACTCACATTTGCTGCAAAACTCTGCAGACACTCATCAACATCATTCCAGAAAGACTCCCTCTCTTTTTTTTATTCCCCTTCACTACCAGGTCCACATGCACTCACAAATGCCCACAACTCACATCCAAATTCCTCTTTCACCAACATCAGTTTCGATGACACCCCCTTCCATTCAGCCACACACTGCTGCAATTCTGGGCTCACTAACAAGGCCACTCCTTCCCTCGCTCTTCCTTTACCAACACCTGACAGCCTTCCAGTCACATTTTCAAACTTAGATTCACCTTTCCCTTTCACCTTTGTTTCAATTAATGCTAACACATTCAACTTTCTTCTCACGAACATTCTCCCAATCTCCTCCCTTTTAGCCTCAATCGTACTACATCCACACTCATTCATAGACCCAACCTCCAGGGTACGGGGTTATCTCAATCCCCCTTCCCTTTCTATGCCTGTTTCATTGTAGGAACTTTAAAAAACTGGGGAGGGTGTCCCTAGTAACTTCACCCCATCCATTTTGGTCACCTTTTCCAACATACAAGAAATACAGTGGCAGAATTCTTTCTAACAACCTGGCCTCGGAGTGGTAGTACCACCCCACA
>NC_136967.1:41623935-41711435 GCF_032717465.1 Coenobita brevimanus
CATCATCATCATCATCATCATCAGTAGCAGCAGCAGCAGTATTGTTATTCTCATTGTTATTATTAGTCCACACGTATTACACAGGAAGAGACTATTGTTTTTGGTGGTATTATTATTATTATTATTATTATGGCCTCATAGTATCACGATGATTCTAGGAGAACTGAAGGCTGTGGAACGAATCTTACGGGGCCCAGGTTATATGTCCTGGCGTGACCCATTGCTGATAGGAAAAAAAAAATCAAATTCTTTACGTGCAGAAGCAGAGAGTCGTCTCAGCATTATGAGCGAACTGAAGATTTCAATGGAACCTGAATAAGAATTCTGGAAATGAAACTTGGTAGACCGATTCCTAGGAGTTTATTTAGTTTTAGTTTAAAAATCCAAATCCCACCAATGGGGTCAAGGTCACGGTAAGACAATGTAGGTGGAGACTAGTGAACACAGAGGACAGTTACAGAGGCCTAGTTAGTCTTCACCTACCTTGTAGATGTAGATTATTGTTTCTGCTACATTACTATTAGTAGTCTTGCCTCAGAGTCCAGCAACGATTTCAGAAGAACCAGAGACTGTGTAAGGAATCTGAAAGGCCCAGGTAATGTGTCCTGGCATGTGCCATTGCTGATAGAATAAATAATCCAAACCTTCCCAATTGAGTCAAGGTTATTGTAAGAGAGTAGCAGACATACGCATTCTTCAACATCTTTGTCAGATCCTTGTTGACTTTACACTAGAAATTACATTAGGGTCTTCAGATCTTGTTTACTTTACACATACCTTACCACATGGGGAAGCTTCCTTATTGTGGTTACACAATAGAAATATGTCACTAATTATTATTATTATGGCGTAAGAGTTTCCCGACGATTCCAGGAGAACAGGAGACTGCATGAGGAATCTGAAGGGTCCAGGCTATGTGTCCTGGCATGGACCATTGCTGATAAAAAAAAAATCAAATCTTCCCAGTAGGGTCAAGGTCACTAAGAAACAGTAGGTGGAGGCTAGTGACTGACTGTTTGACAGTTACAGAGTTTTAGTTAACCTCCACCCACTACATAGGTTGAGAATTTTGTTTTCACTGGTATTATTATTATTATTTTTATTATTATTATTATTATTATTATTATTATCATTATTATTATTATTCTCGCCTCGGAGTTTCGGAATTATGCCAAGAAAACCGGAGATTGTGCAAGAAATCTGAAGAACCCAGGTTATGTGTCCTGGCAGGGACACTGCTAAAAGAAAAAGAAATTCCAAATCTCCCCAGTGGGGTCAAGATCAGTAAAACACAAAAGGTGTAAGCTAGTGACTTCATAGGACCGTTGCAGAGTTTTAGTTGTTGTTATTGTTGTTGTTGTTGTTGTTATTATTATTATTATTATTATTATTATTATTATTATATTAGGATTATTATTTATTACCTTCTTTTAAACTGTGATATTTCAAAGGTTTTTGGACTAAGGCCTTCAAACCTTGCCAACTTAGTTGGACATTTGTCCACTTCTTTTCATTAAATATGGTGGCAATCTGTCAACCGGATCTCCGGATATTATCCAGAACACAGAAAAGTGAATTATTCTTGCTATCTTAAGAATCGCTTAAACTAGAGTGATAAAATTTTACTATAACATAGCTATTAGCTGGATGCAGTGCAGACAGCAGTATGGTTCCATTTTCATTGTTATTCTCTAAGGTCGTATGGGGCCAAAAATTGGAAATCTTCCAGATATTCCAGATGTTACTTAGTTTTCCATGAAGGATGGAAGCTAGATCCACAAAACTTGATGGGCGTATAAACTGTGATGATATTAGGTGACCTGCACAGGATTAACCCTTACATGGCGGGTTACTTTCCAATTTTACATTCATGTGTTATGAAATCAGGCAAAATATGCATAAATAGATCAGAATATCTGAAAAAAAAAAATGATGTTACTCTCTTCAGATTGAGCATGGAATGGGTGGTGGTGAGAGGTGAGTGAGAAGGGTGGTGGCACGTCAAGGTCACTCTCAGTGCCAGGTGACTGACAGCAGGTAGGTAGGGAGTCTTGTTTTCTGCTCGTATTTGTATCGGCAGCCTAAAATATATTATTTTTACATTATGTAAACTGTTCTGTGCCTTCATGATGCACTTTGAACACTACACACCATATTATAATGTAAAATTTTTCTTATCTTACGTCTCTACAGGTATAATCGTACGTATATTACAATTGTTCACACTAATAAGTCTTTAGTGTGTGGTATTCTGTAAAGCAACTGATGCAGAGATGCACACCACACTCAAGGTATCACGTAGTCACATCTATGCATTTATCTGGGCATCTCACTGAAATCTTGCACACAACACACCTATTCTGTTGTTTGTGGCCACTTGCATCAACTGGAAGTGACTCAAGGTGGTGTCGTGAAATATATTCACGTCTAAACAGGTACTGATGCCATATCTCCCATTTGCCTCATATAATAGGCCCCCAGATTAGGAATGCGTTACGGAATGTCAACTGCCCTCTCCTTAGCGGACGTTCGGGAACGTTGACTGCCCTTTAGGGGTTAAACCCTGTTCACTTAGTGCTGATGGCTGGAACCAAGAAACGTTTGAATTAAGGCTGCTCTTTGGTTAGTGCAACACTGAGAAGCGTGGTAAATCTACAGCTCTTCTATTTTCTAACACATATATTTATATTCTTAAACTGCTTGCAATGTGAGCAGCCAGTTTGACCCCTAGGCTGCGGCCGCCCCAAACATTTTCTACTGTCGTGCGGGAAAACCAGTTTTAAAAAATTTTAGGCAGACAAAGTTTACACTTGACACTAACGATTCGCAACCCACTCATCATGCATGAGCATGCAGTAATCGCAAATAATGACCGAAAAGTTCACATTATCTCACGTGGCTTTTCCGGTATGTAGGCCTACGATAAGCAGTCTACCATTCGGCATTTCTGGAATGCTTTACATGCCAAGGGGTTGAATGTGGAATGATATCTGAAGCTAAAGAGGTCAAAATTAGCGCTAAAGGTTTACCATTACAAAGAAAATTTTAGTTGATTGTAATGTTCCATAAAACGACGAGTGACGTTTGAAGTAAATGTGGGCATTTGGGTGTTTTAAATCAACAAAATTACGTGTTATTTCTCAATGCAATGTTGCCAACTGTATAGACACGTTCCCACAGGTACTGACAGTCATGTTCGTTACTCATCCTTGGGGTTGTTCCTGCTCTTCCCCGTTGCTCTCCGAGATCGATTGACTATCGCTGATGCCAGCCTGTCCCACAATGCTGTAGCTGCGGTCAGAAGGGCGAGGCCCATGGCAATTACGACGACAGCTGCAAGTGGGCATTAGCATACCCACACCATGCAGCCACTAAGCTGGTACTGTGTAAATGTTGGTTAGCTACCAGTTTTCATTATTATGCAAATTATTATTTGCCGATTTACGTAGATTTTTGTAAATCATTTGTGCCTGGCTTTATTTTACATGACTCAAAGAATAAAATAGGCAAATTCGACATTAGGAATTCAAAGGGTTTACATATGGCACCAGCACATTTCATGCGCTTTCAGGTCGTCAGTTTATAGTTTTCATATTAATTCACTACATGTTTTGCAGTGGTCAGTATAATTTGGGATACATGATCAATCACATACTGTTCCTGAAATGTTTTACCATTCTTATTTTGTTTTATTTCTGGCTGAGGAAATATTTGAAAATGAAGAAATAGCAATACAACTTGACGGTGGGAAACTAGAGCGGCACGTGCCAAAGTCTGCCGATACTGCAACTTACCCCCCATTAATTAAAGGTTTGTTGTTGTTTATTTCACACTTTCTCACTTCAGTGTGATGATATTATAAAAATCTTTCAGGAGAGAATTGAAATTTTTTTGAACGATTTCAGTATTGATAACCATGGTGATATTTGCTAAGGATTCCCCCCCCCCTCCTCTCTCTCTCTCTCTCTCTCTCTTTAAAATGTACTCTCCTGATTGAAAGATAAATCCCCCCTCTTTCTCTCTCTCTCTCTCTCTCTCTCTCTCTCTCTCTCTCTCTCTCCTGTGTGATTAATGAGTGGCATGTAAACTATCACATGGACTCAGATTTAGCCTGGAAAATAAACAATGGAGACTACTGACTGTTTCATTTCCGACTTTAGTAGTATGATGTAATAGATTTAACAGGTGTGAGCAGGTGAAGTACGGCGTTTACAGAGCAGGGGGATGAGCCAGAGAAGTGTTATAACAATAATTGTCAGATTTCCAAGTCGTAACCAGCAGTAATTACATCTGGTAATTAGAAAATATCATGAAATATTTTAGACCTATCGTAATTAATGCAGTTCCTTGATATGTCTGAACATAGGTAAACCAACAGATGGCAATAAACAGTAGCCTAGGCTATTAACGCAGCCTGACTGGTACCGGGTCGCATATGTCTGTTCTGTATGCGTACTCATCTCACCACCGGGAACCCTCAGCCAGGAACGACGCTCGCCCCGTCGTTTTAAAACTAATCATAGGTTTTTCTCGAAAATATGCTCAATGTGTTTCCCAGGCAAAATTACCAGCGTTATTCTAACTTTACCTAACCTAACCAGACCTGACCTATCCCACTAGGACAGCTTGGCTGAGGTGGCTGGCTGTGGTATTGAGAACACAAAACAAAACTATGCTGCCAGGTCACCACCCTCTGGCAGGATATGTTTCTGCGGTGGCCAGTCATTGTTGTCTGGTAACCAGACTCCCTATTCCACGCCCACCCTTTACCTGTTTGTGTCCACCAGTGCCAGCTAGTGTCCACCTAGCTATCAGATCTAAGTGAACAGCGTGACACTGACCTCAACGTCCCTTTCTAACTCGGCTATTAGTAGGCAATGGCTGTGGGACGATTTTCTTTATCATTATTGTCCTTGGACAATATTGTGGTGTTCTAGTTATTATTATTTTATTATTATTATTATTATTATTATTATTATTATTATTATTAGAGTGGTAGTAGGGTTCCACCAGCCAGTGACTCAGTGCATTGCTGCACTAAGTAGTTTTCCATAACTTCCGAAACCGTGAATGTGTGTTTGGTAATAACTACCGGTATGTAACCAACAAACAGACGCCTGGTGTTATGGTGGGATAAGACAATCTAACTTGATGTGACAAATATGCTTATATCCGATGTGTGACTGGGCTTATTATTTATTTGATACCGCTCATGCATGGCCGACTGGTTAGTCTTACGTTAAATATTTAGACTGTTACTGCTTAGTCGCAAACCGGGTGGATCATGACAGTCAAAATTATAATAATCCCATACTACCGCTTATGGATGTTGGATCCAAAGGCTAGGTTCCCGTAGTCCAAAACATTTATTAATAGGAAATCGACCAACACATCTGGCAGCAATTTTGCTGCACCCTCTGGGGCAGCCAAATGCAGTTCATGTGCCTAACTGTGTTACCGGGTACTCCTTCCCTCACCATCTTCCTCACTCACTCACAGACTTACTGTCCTTTCTTGACGAATGGAACTTTGGCCTTATGGGAGAACTAATAGGCTGACCTCCCTTTTGGCCAGGTTTCAGGCAAGATGGGACCCTCGAGAACTGCCCCCCATGGGAGTGGTAGCCTCCGGAGTCCCACTCAAAACTGTGAGACACGATGATATATTATTTTCTAGGCTCACAGCTTTTTTCAGAAATGTAGAAGTTCGCTCAAGCTGGGTTATAACCATGGTGAAACCAGTGTGGGCCAGCCCCCACAGGGGAGATGGCCCCAAGTGTTCTCGGTCCAGCTCGCTATGCGAGGTCAGTTTTTATGCAATGGACTGCTGCAACAGAGTTGCAAAACAGACTTTGTAGCACGGCGTTATGGCCACTTTAACAACCACTGTGAAATGGCATTAACTATAAACTAGTTTAAAAATGGTAGGAAAAAACCACACATGAAATATTTTTACTCAGCTCCAGATAGTTACACAGTTGCTGTCGTTGGAAATTTTGTACTCGGCGGGAAACTGGCAACACACATGCGGGATGTATTCCTCTCAAAGGTTAAGTGAGGTCCTGTCTAGTCCAATGAACAATAACTTAAGCATCATCTGCTACTTTTAGTAATTTATTTCATCTTTCCCTTTCTCCACTTAGACGCTCTCAGCACTGCATTCAATATTACCATTAAGAACAAGATTTTCTAGACACGACTGAGCCTTCACGATGCTAACACTATGATAAATGGATCAGGAAGTGCGTGAGTATCATTCATAATAGCTACTGTTATTTTGTTTCTGGGCTGAACCTTGCTGATAGGAATGAATGACCATAGACTGCAGATATCCCATAAAAATTGCATGATGATGTTCATATGAAAAACTCCTTGGTGCATCATTAAAAATCCTGCTAAAATGATGTAAGACGCAACCATCCAGAGCTGACTCACATGAGGTAAGTAACACACCACATGTTAACCGAAGATCATGAGAACCATATTATATTAATAGCTCTTCACCCCAGTCACATTCGGGATGAGTGAAATTGCTCAGAGTCGTCCCTCAAGTGGGAGGGGGTGGTTCTTGGGAGGTCCTGGCACCATCCTCCATGCGGGATAACCCCTAGAGGGGACAATGCCATTTTTTTATCTAAGAATATTAAATTTTGCCCAACATTAGATATTTATTATCATTTTTGGCAGGGTCAGACACACAAACGCCATCACTATCCACCCTTGGGAGAGGACGGCCCCAGGTATCCTGATCATAGCCTTTATAAACAACCATAGTTTTTTACCTGGAAAAAAATGCAAAATGGTAGAATTTCACCCTTGCATGTTATAGGCAGATTAGATCTCACGATGACCAGCCTCCACGGTGTGGGAACTAATCACTGGGAGGAAAATCCCAGTCATAAAATTTTTCACAGATTTAGACCTTCAACCTGACCAGAGAATACGGGGATAGAGCCCTCAGGATTTGTCTCTCTGCCACACCCATAAATACTAATTTCTTTACCTTTAAAATATTAAAAGGGTAGGTGCAACTATTGATGGTTTCCTTCAATTTGTTCAAGACAGAAAAATCTTTAGCTATCTCAGAATGACTCAAACCCATATCGGTATGGTATGGACATTATCACAGAACAATGACATGCAACTAGAGTTTTGCAGCCAGTCAGGCTGTTCAGATTTTGTCCGAATTAGAGCCGCCTCTGAACCAAGTTTTGCTTTGGAACAAGTGCTTTGCAGCCCAGTAGGGCTGCAGAATACTTGCCCACAAAAGAGTCATTTCTGAACGGCTATCACCACTATCATAGTCATATATACCACCACCACCACGACCACAGCTACCACCATCACCACCACCACCACAGCTATCACTACCTTCACCACCACTACGATCATCATTACAGCTACCACCATCACCATGACCATCATCACATCTACCACCACCACCATCTTCATCACAGCTACCACCACCACCACCATCTTCATCACAGCTATCAACACCATCATCAAAATGAACACCACCGCCACCACATCTATAGCTACCACCACCACCATCACAGTCAACACCACCACCATGATCATCATCACATCTACCACCACCACCACGATCTTCATCACATCTACCACCACCACCATCTTCATCACAGCTACCAACACCATCATCAAAATGAATACCATCGCCACCACCATCACAGCTGCCACCACCATCATCACAGCTAACACCACCACCACCACCACCGTCACAGCTACCACCACCATCAACATCACAGCTAAAACCACCTCCAGCACCACAGTTACCACCACTATCTACCACCACCAGCAATACCAGTTACCACAACTGTCACTGTTACCGATACACTAAACACCATCACCACATTTACCACCACCAGGACCAACACGACAGCTACCACCATTTTTGGCTGAATAAAACTGACTTTTCGTAGCACCAGTGAGGTAATACAAGGAGTGTAAATGTACAGTCAAGGATAAAAGTTGTGTCGTTGTTTTGTCCGAAGATTAAGTGAAACACTAGAAACATTATGGGGGCTCTAACAGTTACATATTCATGGTTGGCTAGCCTGACTTCCTCAAGTATCATATCTGCTGCTGATGGGGTCGTTTCGTTTATCATTTCGTTTTATTTATAAAGGCTCCAACATGCGTGCATGATTCGGTCTTGGTCACCTAATGGTGACTCTCCATTTTTTTTTTATGCTAGGAAGAAGGAACCGAGGGCCACGAGCCCGCAATAACTGTTCCTTCCAAGAGAAAAACATATCCGATCATTTTGAGATGCCTGGACACACTGCGTTTGAAAGACTGCAGATCATAGGAAGCAGGAAATACAGACAGAGGGAGACAGTTCCGGAGTTGACCTGTTGCATAAATGAAGGACTGGGAGTAACGGTTAACTCTTGCATTAGATAGTTGGACAGAAAAGGGATGAGAGTTTGATGCTAGACGGGTGCTACGCGCCCGTCGTACAGGTGGGGGAATGCAAGGAGACAGTTCAGAGGAGCAGTGACCATTGAAGTAGCAATAGAAACAAGATAAAGATGCAACGGTGCGGCGAAAAGACAAAGGTTGAAGGGAGCCAGTAGGAGGAGGAGAGTTAATGAGACTAGAAGCCTTTGACTCCACCCTATTGAGAAGAGCTCTATGAGGGGAACCTCCCCACACATTCGAGTTGTACTCCATACAGGGGTGGATAAAACCCGTGTATAGAGTCACCAATTGTGCAGGTGTAAAGAAGGAACGGAGTCGGCTTAACACATCTAATCTCTTGGATGAAGATTTTACGAGAGATGTAATATGATCTTTCCAAGATAAGTCCCGAGTGAATAAACCCCAAGCATGTTCAAGGATGATTCAGGATTAAGCTGAATATTATTAAACATTAGTGGGTGCACCTGAGGAACATTTTGACTGGTTGATGGGCGAAAGAACTGAGTCTTTGATGCATTATAAACAACAAGACTATTTTTACCCCAGTCAGAGATACGAGCCAAGTCAGACATTAGGTGTACCATAGCCCCATCCCTAGTTTGTTTAAGTAACTGCTGAGACGGACGTTGCAGGAACCAAATGGAAAGGTGAAGGGTGGAGTCATCAGCATACAAGTGGATAGGATTAGATGTACAGCCTAAAAGGTCATTGATGAATAAAAGGAATAGAGTTAGTGATAGGACAGAGCCACGAGGAACACCACTGTTGACAGATCTAGGAGAAGAATGATGGCTGTCTACAACAGCGGCTATAGAACGATGAGAAAGGAAGCTAGAGATGAAGGCACAGATAGAAGGAAAGAAACCATTAGAGGGCAGTTTGGAAATTAAAGATTTATGCCAGACTCGATCGAAAGTCTTTGAGATGTCAAGTGCAATGGCAAAGCTTTCAACAAAGTCCTGAAAGGAGGATGACCAGGAGTCTGAAAGGTAGGTGAGAAGATGGCCAGTGGAGCGTCACTGACGGAATCCATACTGAGGATCAGAAAGAAGATTGTGATAGGAAAGATACTTTAAAATTTTTCTATTAAGAAATGACTTGAAGACTTTTGAGATATAGGATTTTAAAGCAATTGGACGATAGTTAGAGGGTTGGAAATGGTCACCCTTCTTTGGGACTGGCTGAATGAGAGCAAACTTCCAGCTACAAGGAAAGATACAAGTTGATGGACAAAGGCGAAAGAGTTTGCCTAGGCAGGGTGTGAGCACAGAAGCACAGTTCTTGAGAACAACAGGAGGGACTCCATCAGGGCCATATGTCTTCTTAGTATTGAGGCCTCTGGTGGCAGAAAATACATCAGCTGAAGAAATTTAAATATCAGCCATGAGGAAGTCAGAGGGGGGAAGTGATGGAGGAACAGCACCGGAATCGTCTAAGGTGGAATTGGAGGAGAATGTCTGAGCGAAGAGATCTGCTTTATCAGTGGAAGAAATAGCTACAGAACCGTCGGAGTAGAAAAGAAGAGGGAAGGATGATGAGGTAAAGTTGTTAGAAAGGTTTTTGGCAAGGTGCCAGAAGGAGCGGGAAGAATTCGAATTGGAGAGTTGTGAGCATTTAGTACGGATGGAATTTTTTTCAGCAGAGCAAAGAACAGACTTAGCACGATTCCGGGCAGAAACGTAAAGATGAAGTGATTCAGAGGTGGGTTGGCTCTGGTACCTTTTATAGGCCCTCTCCTTGTTGCGGACAGCATTAGAACAAGCGTGATTAAACCAAGGCTATCTTGCATTAGTCAAAGGATATGAGAAAGGAATGTATGCTTCCATGCATGAAAGAATAACCTTTGTTATGTGCAAGGCACACTCAGATGGTTCCCGGCCATGGAAGCAATAATCATTCAATGGAAAATCAAAGAAGTACTGCCTGAGGGCCTCCCAATCCTCAGCTCCAAAATGCCACAGACGACGTTTCTTTGGAAGATCCACAGGCCGTACAGGAGCGATAGGACAGGTTAAGGTGATAAGGTTGTGATCGGAGAAGCCCAGTGGAGAGAAAAGATAAACAGTGTAAGCAGAAGGACTAGTTGTAAGGACGAGGTCAAGTATGTTGGAGCTCTCTCCAAGGCGGTCTGGGATACAGGTAACGTGCTGCACAAGCTGCTCTAGGTCATTAAGGATAGAAAAGATGAAGGCTTGTTCAGCAGGTGGATCAGTGAATGGAGAGGAGAGCAAAAGGTAGTGATGATCATTGAAATCTCCAAAAATGGAGATTTCTGAGAAAGAAGAAATGGATAGAATGTGTTCCATCGTAGAAGTAAGGTAGTCAAAGAATTCTGATAATCAGTAGAATAAGGAGATAAGTAAACAGCGCAGATATCTAGTCAGAATGATAGGAAAGCCGAAGCCAGAGTGTAGAGAATTCAGAAGAATCGAGTTCAGGAACACAAGAGCAAGATAAGTTGTTGCGCATATATACACAACAGCCACCTTTGGCTATGAAATGAGTATAGAGAAAGTAGGAGGATACAGAAAAGGGTTTGCTGTCAGTTGCCTCAGGCAGCTGAGTCTCAGTTAGAAAAAGAAGGTGAGGTTTAGAAGAGGAGAGGTGGTGCTCAACAGAGTGAAAGTTAGAGGAAAGCCACGAATGTTGCAGAAATGAAGAAGAAGTGAGCTCGATCTCTGGCAGCCTCTCTATTCAGTACCTTATCCCTGAGGTCATCTATAACCTAGTCTCAGGTCTTTTTTGGTCTACCTCTGGCAACCCTAACCTCAACATTAATACTTCTCACTCTGTAAACCCAGTTGTCATCCCCCATGCTATCCATGTGCCCAAACCATTTAAATTTACCTCTTCTCATCATAACACCAACACACTCCAGTCTCATCCTTCAACTTAACTCTTCCATCGTAAACCTATCCCCTCCAGGCCTGGTATTCAGGGACGAACTACACATCCACCTGACCACTGTCATCTCTGTGCGTTTGAGTCTGCAAATATCCTCTTCCTTTACTGCCCAGATCTCACTACCATACAGCATTATACTCCTATCACATGATGCATACAAAGATCCCTCAGCACGGAGAGAGAGCCTTCTCAATGTCAAAAGAGGTAACAGCCCCTCGAACTTCTTCCAGTCACACCTCGCTTTAGCCACAGAGACCTACCTCCAGCACATAACATGTCTCCCATGTAACAAAACTTTCACACACTCAAGAGACTCACCAGCAAGATCAGTCCTTGCACACCAGACAGTCTACATATGCTCTCCCCAACACACTGCACATATGAAATCAGCATTATCTCACAATATGCTACTAATACAACTAAATCTCTTATGCATTGTCTTTTCACAAACACTGCACAAGATGGAATTACTTCCCATGCCCTTATGGCAGACGACACATGGCCACTCTCCTTCTTCTTTGACTTTACCGCTACCAACCCTAGATACCATCCCCTCCGTTTTATCTGCATTTGCTCTCAAGCCTTTGTGCCCCATACCAACTCTCCACTTCCCTTTCCTCTGCCTCCCTTTCAGTCTCAGCAATCACGCTAAATCATCGGCATACAACACCTCCCGCGGGAGTCCATTTCTGAAGTCACGTGAGAGGGCTTCAAGCACCATGTTAAACAACAAGAACTGACCCTTGATGTACACGAGCATTCACGGAAAACTCATCACTCAAATCTCCATTCAATCTCAGCTGGATGCAAGCTCCCACATGTATAGCCATACCCACTCTAATCAGCCACTCCTCCATCCCAGGCTTTCTCATTGCCCACTTCATCATCTCCTTAAGGACTCTGCCAAAGTCCTTCAGATCAACAATAACAAAAGTACAAATCCCTTTTCTTTCCTATGTACTGTTCCTGAAGATGAAGAACAATGAATATGGCGTCAGTGGTCCCTCTACCTGGCATAAACGCAAAAGGACGATATAAATAATCCAAGGAAATTTAGAAGCCTTAACATACATCCGCAGGAATCGAGGCATCCGAGGGACGAAATGTGATCCATATTCGGTCAGGCGATGATTGCCTGGCCGTTACATCTTGCATCTCATCACAAAACGAAAAACAGACCTAATATATATCTTGATATGGAGAGGAAACGCAACATACATACTACTACTAGGCAGATGAAAGGCGGCATTATCTACCTATAGCCTATTCAGAAGGAAAGAATCCCTAACAGATTGTCCAAACATTCAGTGTAAGCAGAACCTTAGATAAGCAGATTAGGTGATTTTGGGAGGAAGGCGAATAGGAGAATGGTGATCGTTCAGGTCGCCCTAGTGTTACCATCAATGCATGACCAGAAAATAATTGCAGCGATGGAAGGAAGCAATGCTTACACCATAAGAGACGAAATTAACCTAAAATGAAGCACACGAATAGCTGCGCATAGACTTTGGTCTCCTGGGTATGTGTTCTAACTACAGCTTGGTTTCATCATTTTAGGCATGTAACCTGTCGCAGATTTCCAAGCGGCAGTGAGTGAGCAACAACGCAGAGCAACCCTCGTAGGCAAACCATTGTGACCTCCACCCTGTCAGAACACCTTAGTCCATTAGACCACAATGATTCTATTTGGCCATATGATTACCACCCAACGTATTTAAATGGATTCTAGGATAAGACTACAGGAAACCATTTGGCATGTGACTCAGTGTACTGCCACCTGAAGATGCAGTTACATAAAGTTGGTAGATGATGATGGCGATGACGACAACAACGGAAAACTACATAGAAAACCATGGGTAGTCAATATAGGGGTGTTCTGGTGTCCATCAGAACAAACTTTCTGCGGGGAGTGAATTTGTTGCATAACAACTACAGTATGTAGCTCCTGCTACTCCATCAATAACCAACCCACCCAGAATAACACCTATATGTACATCATTATTTCACTTTCAACAGAGAAAGTCTTTGTAAAAATTTTGTTATCAAACAATTAATTTCAGGTTAGGAATAACTACTTCAGAGCGTAAGGGAAGAATACTGCCCTCACTAACACCTTCAACACTGCCATCATTAACACCTCATTAACACCTACAATTAAATTCGTCTGGAAGTAACTAAAATATAAAGAAAGTTCATCGTATAGAAGTCGTTCAACCCATCATTCCTATGACGTCTAAACTTTGTTGCTTTCTTTAACATCAGGCGATTGTATTCAGCTCAGGGTAGACTCTTAAAAAGAAGTGACTCTTAAAAAGAAATGAAACATAGTCTTTACTATTTCCATCACTGCAAAAGAATTTTCCTTTACTTTCATAAATTTGTCTGGCAATAGCAAAATCAAACTCAGTGGACGTCCTTGTAATGAAGTGCTCAGAGGATCCCTCTCAGTCGTCTCAATGGCTGGTTATATCCATAGCATTGCCTTTCTTATTATATATTAATTATATCTCTGCGACAGGCTGAAAAATATCACGGCACTTTACGGTATGATGTTAATCTGTCTTGCCCGGAATAGCTAAAACTCTCTACCAAACACAATGCAGTAGGTCGGGGTGTGGTGTTCTGAAAGGAAAAGTGACGGCCACATATATCGTGAGCATATATATATATATATATATATATATATATATCAGCCGTTTGAGTATCCACTGCAGGACCGGCCTATCCCGACCGAAGTCGGGATATATATATATATACATATATATATATAGATAGATAGATAGATAGATAGATAGATAGACAGACAGAAAGGTAGATAAATAGACAGAGATAGATAGACAGACATTCTAAAAGGAGCCACTACTAAGATAAGGAAATTCTCCTGGCTCTAGCAATATTAAACTGCAGAAGATATCTTACTGAAGGGCTCACGAGAGGTCACTTCTAATCCTTCTTCTCCGCGGTTCCTCTAAGCTGCACAAGGACAACAGTGGTCGATGCGGGAGCTACAGAGCCCTTCGGTTCATGCCCTTGGTACGGTGCAGATAGAAGGGCGATATTTTTGTGGTGTAGTGTAAAAGGTTGGCGGTGTGTGGTGTGTGGCTTTGCTAAAGTTGTTTTATTCTATGGGAGTGAAGCTCCTCGCGGTGGAAAACTATTTCTGAAAAACTGACAAAAACTGCTACCAGTGATGCTCCCTCAGAGTAGCGTCTACTGGTAGCAATAAGAAAAATAAATACATATCTAAATATATAAAAGCACACCATCGCAGTCATCTTATCATCATCATCATCATTATCATCATCATGCAAACATTTCCAATTAACAAGGAGTGGGAAGGATCAGGAAACACGAACAGGAAAGAGTACTGGTGAGGTTAATTTCTATCTCAGATTCACTGTACATATAATTACGAATCAGCTAAATTACTATGCCAACCTGCTTGAATATAAGTATACTTCTGAACAATATAATTCTATGAGGGAGCAAAGATGATGATGGTAATGATGACGATAATGATGATGATGATTTAGCGGTGGTTCCGTGGTGTAAATGAAACAGAGTGGAAATATAAGTTCGAAGGAAAAACACCATAGGCAGAGACAGGGCCAAAAATTTACTTGACGTTTCTCCTGATACTCGCAATCCTAATATGTGCCAACGGATGTTTGACTGTTATATTCTTTTGTACGAAGCATCAGTTGTGAACTGACGGACGTGCCCTAATTACGAAATAGTCGTAGTGTTATAGTATACAAACATTTATTTTTGTCTGTATTTAAGGCCTTATTTGTATAATATCTTTCCCCTTCTATATCAGCATCACCTCATTAACCAACACTTTCTTACCATCCCCATACATTTTTTTTTCAGATCTGAAGAGATTTTTTTCCACCGAGTTAGATACAGCCTTCAAACACTCCTTTGCTATCAGTCCCTTTTTTTAAGCTGAAAATTATTAAAAGGAAAAAATGGAACCTAATTCAATACTTCATCAGGTTTTGGAGGATAAAAGTAAATTACAAATTTGTATTTTTTTCCTACAAATTTACCAGATTTGTAGCATTAGTTCCTGGTGCAAGCCGGGGGTGGGGTTAGACCTGTTCAGATTTTTCTTCTTGTATGTGAAATTTATAGCCAACCGCTCTGATTCCCATGATTTTTGTCCTGAAAAAGACAAATAACACAACCATTTTCTTTTCAGGTGAAGGAAAACCTTGCCTCAAAGACCATGAAGGTTTAGTCTGAAAATCGAAAAATTTTCGTAAGAGATGGATTTGCAGTTTTGGCTATTCTGTCAACGATATTATGAATGGTACCATTGAAAAGATCATAAAATGTTCTGTCTGAATTATGTAAAGATTTTGTGTGTAAATATTAATATTATTACTATTATTATCGAATATTTACAGGAATTGTGTAAATTTAACAGATCTTTTCTAATAAAAATAAATTCTTTGTTTACAAGACCAAAAAATGCTCCAAAATAAAATAGTACCAGTTTGACTTAGAACATTTCCATGCAGACAATGCATCTGTGTGGTATATAAACCTACAGTGACTAGTATATCCATCCATCCATCCATCATCCAATCCTATGTCGTCCCATAGAGAAGCGTAGGAACCAGGGGCTAGGCAAGCTGGTCCGAACATTTAAGATGAGAGTGGCCAGCCTCATTCATCCCTGAGAGGCATATGTGAGCAATAAACCCCAACCAACCCTTGGATATAAGCCTCCACAGGCTCAATCCGGCTGGAGCACCTTAATTACTCACTAAACCAGCAGGCGCCATAAGCTGGTAATATGGTTACCACCCAACGTAATAAAAGGTTATTACCCAGCGTAATAAATGGTTTCCTGGTGTACAGGAAACCAATTGGCTTGTCACTCAGTGTAGAGTTACCCCTAGACAGAAGGAAGAGGAAAAAATGAAGGAAAGAAAGACAGAAGAGGAAGGAAGGAAAACGGAAGAAAGAGGGGAATGGGCAGTCACCCAAGTTCAGCAATACATCGAGTGAGTGGATGGTGAGCGCCCCCACCCACCATCCTGCAATATACTTTTCCTATTACACTAAGAAAACAAATGTCTCTCTGATTACCGCACACTTCTTTTTCTCCCTTTCTTTGGTACAGGGGAATAATTATACCTGACTTCCAGTCCTGCAGGGATCTACCTTCCTCCCAGGCCAATCTGCACATCTGCTATATTCATACTACTACTATCTCTCCCCCATGCTTCATCATTTCACCACATACCCTATAAATTCTTTGGCCTTCCCCCATTTTGACTTTCTCCATTGCTTCCACTACTTTCATCTTAGTGATCTCTTCCTCCCTTCCCATCTCCCTCATTCTCCCAGCCATTTCCCAACCACTTATACACTTATACCTGCACTACTATTACTATACCATTGTACTTCTCCAAATAGACAACTGAATCAGAGGAAATCTGCAAAACTGCTGACAGATTTTCTCTGTCTGATAATCAAACCACGGCCGGTGGTACTAATCTGTATGGTTTTATCATATCAACATCAACTACTCGTAGGAACAGAATGATGGTAAGATGCAACCTAAATGAGAAGCACATGGCTGAGTTTAATGATAATCCTCGCAAATAAAGGGCTTTGCACTGAGACGGAAAGCTGTTTAGAGAAAAAAGCAGTTCCATTCCAGATTCCTCAACTGAAATTCTTGCAGTTCTGTTAGCTGGTTCTCCTCAACATGAGGAAGGTAGCTTACTTGGCATTCCATCAGTTCACAGTTCAGTTGGATTCTCACATATCCATGCTTCCAAGGAGCTGTTAACTGCTTGGGATATAGCGGATAGTGTTCTGGTTCTTTTGTTGATACAGCTTCAAGTAACAGTAGTATTCATAAAGGTGCAACAAATATGTTAGAGGAAAAACTTGGATTTTATAATTTTTTAATCGTGCATGTCGCCATCAGATGTTGGAAATTATAACTGGCGCTGAATGGAACAAAGCATCTGGAAAAGTGGAAAACCCTGATGAACCATTATTTAAACAAATGCATGATGCATGGGCAGATATCAACAAAGAACAACAAGAAGTAGTGAAGATAGGGAAAACCAAGCTGAAATCTTGGCTACAGAAAAAGAAATTAGATGTTTTGTAACTGTTAACAGAAACACTGTTATCATCACACCCTCCAAGAGCAGACTACCGTGAGGTTCCAGAACTCACCATGACTCTCCTTGATGAGGAACCTACCTTTGGCAAACGATTCTGGAGACTTGATGCTATTCACGTGAATGGCAAAGAAACTGTAATGTATGAAGATGTTCGTGGTTTCTCGTCATCTAGGGTATGTTCCTGGCCTTGTTTTACACTTCCAAATGGATGACTGCCACATTTGGTGCAGATGCTCCATTAAATGACCTTGAGAAAACATAAGATATGCTAAAGTACAAACAAGTTAATGAGGAGATAGCCAATGCTGTACTGGATAGGCTGAAAACCACAGGTCGTTCTTGACTCAGGAGGTAGCAGGTTTCACTCTTTTTAGTGAGAATGAGTAAGTGACTAAAGATATGAAAGAAAGAATGGCAGCCAAACTGTGCAGCACTGACCCACCAGAAAGTTTCAGATGTGGAAAACCTGTATCTCCGTTATTATCTGAAACAAGAACACTTGTTGGCCTCATATGTCCAAATTCGTACTTTGTTTTGCATGTTCTAAATGTAAGACCTTCTGAAGAATGGTCACTAGATGAGGCTTTCAATACAGTTAAACAGTTTTTATGTTTAGTCAGAGTTAAACGATATTGCCCATAGAGGCCTCAAGATGATCACTGATTTTGCCAATGTTACCACCACACATCCGTTACAGCCTGCCTACCATCTCCAAGCCGTGGAAATGCACCGAAAGCATTTTGAATAAACATAAAAGGAAACCTTTAATAAACAGTTTTGAATAACATCTCCCTACTGTTACATTATGGAGAGAACATGTATTACATCTACCCATATTCCTGTAATTATCAGATAATAATAGTAGTAATACTCATATTTAAGTATGGCTCTTTTCACCATCTGAAAGAAAATTTGTGTGCTTTACAGCAGACCCATTATAGTGTCCTAGTTTTGTTATTAGAGAAACTATAGCCAATTCTGCAAGGCCAAGTATTATGAAAATTGCGATTTTCATGGTTTTCGGACACTAAAGCTTCATGGCCTTTGAGGTAGGCTTTGCCTTCATCTAAGAAGAAAATGGTCGTGATATTTGGCTTTTTAAGGTAAAAAACCGAGGGAATCAGAGCAGTAGCCTGCAAATTTTTACAAAAATTATATCATGAACAGGTCTAGTGGAGGTGTTTCTAAGTCTTTGGCTACTAGTGGTCTTCCTTAAGATGAATAATAAAGTTCAAATGCATCAATGGATTTATATGTAAAGGCTATATGTCTGTTCTTTATACATGGGGACTTTCTTCTTCATCCTGCCCATGCTAAGACTGCCCTGTTCTGCTGGGTGAGTTGCCGGACTCATTTTTTTTTTCTTCAGGTACACTCATAGTCATCAAGTCATATTGGCAAAGTCTGATTAAATGCCTTGAGAAAAGACTAGGCAACGTAGCACTTTCGTCATCCTCCTAAACAACATTAGGTTAGGCCTAAGTTCGTTAGGTGTAAGTGTAATGTCAAAGCGCGGCTTTTCTGGTGATTTGGTAGCTTGATATGCCAGATGTTTCATCTACTCCTTAGCAAAGGTGCGACGTTGCCAAATAATTTTGTGTTAAACTCGCTCCGACGTTGAAAATGTGACAGGATGATTAAGTGTAAAAAAAAAAAAAGAAAAAGAAAAAAAAAAGCTTCCAGGACACGGCACATAAACTTTCAAACTCGAAGTATGCAAGCATGGCTGATAAATAAAACCTGTACAAAGATATCTAGCTGTCCTGGAAGATTGGCAATACAAGGAAGTGGATATTTAGTAGTAGACATTCGCAATTGGGAATGGTTGGTTCTAACACAATTCGAGGTCTGGTCCTCCGTTACTAGGAGACGGTTTACCTGAAAAAAAAAAAAGTCCTACAAGGGAGGTTTAGACTGGTAGAGACGGTGGGGAGGTGGCCTAATCTTCCTTGGGTGAGTACTCTGGGAGATGTAGCCAGAGATGGGGTTGTGATCCTAGCAGAAAAAAAAATGACGTCCTACTAAAATGGTTAACAATGCTGTTCATGCGTTTGTTTATAAAGAAAAAAAAGTTATGATCTCACAAAATCCCAAGAGGTAAATATTTATATGGAATACTTCCCTGGTTGCTTTAAGTAGACATTACTTATACGAGTACAATTAAAGTCAAAGGTTAATACCCATTGCTTCCTTCATCTGCATCTCCATGTTTTAATAATTCTAAAATTCTGAGGGTATTTGCTAAAGCAGTGCCAGCAGTATTGGAGTGAGGGAAAAATGTGTGTGAATTGAACTGAATTGCATTGAACTGAACTTACTGTATAAGCTCAGACTTTATAAAAAAAAAAAAAAAAGTATGGAGCACAGCTCCCTCATAATCACAGAACTTAGACCATAAATTATGTACAAATACATAGTGTTACATAAAAAAATGACAATAATAGGTGTCAAGAACATAATAAATTGGAGAAGACTACTTACTCGTTATACATATTATTCACCTAAACAAACGTAACACCAACCTCAAAAATAAACATAAATTTTTCATAACATTTACACCGGTATTTTGCATGAACGAAGCATATTTGAAATGTGTTGGCCTACATGTATAATAATTTGGTATATACATATTGCGTAACCCCACAATTTCCCCATAAGTACATACAAAAAGAACATGAAATTCATCACCTACGACACCAATATCATACTTGTTACAGATCCGATCTTCTCTAATTACACCTTGATATCTGCCAGCATTTACAGGTTCGAGTCACCATTATTCTGTCACTCCTTGATAATTTTTCTAGATACCATTGCATGCCATAATCTATCTTAAACAGCTTGTAGTTGTTACATAAGGATTTTGTTACTAAGTTATGATGACAGGTTGCAATCCACTGATCTTTCAGTCTCTGTTCCACAGCTTTTTTAACCCATGTTATGTTAGGAACATCTTGTAACAACCACATGCCAGACATGCCACACTCATTACAAATGTTTTTAATACACGCTAACCATGGAGAAGTATAAATCCCTAACCTATCCAATTGCAATAAGCACTGGTACATTATATAACACAATTTAGTATCTTTACATGAAATTAGCTTTGACCAATATCCTATCATTCTGCTCTTCATATGTGCATCAAGTGGAAATACTCCAAGTTCACCATACGCCATATCATTACTAGTATTTTTTAAACACCCAATACCTGTTTTAAAAAGTTCATATACAACATAGTATCCCCAAATCTCAGATGCATATGTCAATATAGGTAACACCATGGTATTAAATAATTCAGTCTGCATATCAACTGGCAAGTAAAACTTTCTACACTTGCCTGACAATGAGTATACTGCTCTTGTGGCCTGTTCTTTAAGTTTCAGCTCACATTTATGGAACCTACCATTGTAATTAAACTGCACACCAAGATACTTGTAGTCTTCTACTACCTCAATGTTTTCACCACCAAATTCAAATTTATAATTAGGTAAGTTTGGTTTTCTCTTACTAAACACTACTTTTTTTTTTTTTCATTACAGCTAAGCTTCAATTTCCATTCATTACAGTACAGATTCAAAGCAATCAGTGCCTGCTTCATTCCTTCCATACTGTCACACAAAATGATTGTATCATCTGCATACATAAGAACAAGAAGCATCAGATATGAATTCAAGAGATCATCATCAAAATCTACATAACTGCAGTTATGTTCAAGTAATTTACTTTCAGTTGCATTAACCTGTCCACTCTCTTGCTGGTATCGGGACTCACAGTTGCCAACTCATTACTTTTGACGAGGAACAGGGAAGCTATGATGCCTCCAAAAATGACGCCGATCAGCCGAAAAATTTTCATCTGACCAAAGTTTTTATGATTCCTTGATGCCAAAAGCATCTACGAGTCTAGTCACAGCCACACCCATATGACGACAAACGTGTCATCTTGCATGGAGGGGTTAACAGAAGAAGCGAGAGAGAGAGAGAGAGAGAGAGAGATGCCCGCTGTACCCATGGTATTGGATAGATGAAAAAAAATAAATGAAAGTGAATGAGAGAGAAGGGGGGGGGGAGAACTTCTTGATATTTTCTGGGAAACTGTGGTGAGTTAGGTCATTTGGGTAGAAAGGGTTGGATACGGTGGGCTGTGATTTTGGTAGGTGGCTAGGTAGTTTGAATGGTAAAGATTTCTCCTAGAAAATCGAAGGGGAAGAAGGAAAAATTCGCTGGGGTGGGCAACATGGGTTGGGGTGTTTTGTTATAACAAAAGGAATATACCCTGTGAGGATGAGCATTAAAAGCCTACCGGTAAGGTTACTAACTAACATTTTATGCTTGGTAAAAAACCAATTGAATGGGCAGAAAGAGTTGTGGATGATAGTGTGAGTTAATGGTGGTGACTGGAGGGCAGGTGAGACGTGTGTATCCAATGTTAACAGATGTTGAAGTCATGGTGAGTGGAATGGTGTAGGTGGCGGGAAGGTTTGTTTAATAATTTATCCATGGATTCCAACGTGGGAGGCAGAAAAAAGCTTGGCGAAGCGAAGTGGAGAGGGAGAGGAGCTGACGTGGTTGACGGCGGAACTATAATAAAATGAAGAAAGTTATGCAGGAAGTGGCAAAATAATGCAAATAGACATAACACAGTTTGCTCAGATGTGAGAACTGGAAGAGGTGATATATTGGATTCATTACGTTACGCAGATCTGTGAACAAAGCTCAGCACACTCTTCCTTCCTTTTATCTTCCTTCCATACCCTACATGATAGTTGTGAGCGAAAAGTTAGGGAAATTACATCTCGTACAGCGTCAGATGTTAAAGAAACCTTTGCATCCAACTTACCTCCAGATCATCTTTTAGAATGACTCTGTGACGGAAGTTATGAAATTTCTAACGGGAATATAATATGTAAAAACGATCAAAAGGTAAGGAAGAAATTCTGTTGCTTATTACTGAAGGTGGTAACAGGTACAACACAGCCGTGCGAAATTATGTTGATAATGGAGAGTAGACTAAAAATTTCCAAATATTGAAGACAAGCGAAATAATTTATCTCCCTTAGTCAAACACATCCCATTTTGTTTTTCTCCTCACTTACTTCCTTGTCATCCTAGTTTCCACACGAGACGGAGTGAGTAGTGAGGTAAAAGCGAGAGACAATGGATAAACACACACACACACACACACACACACACACACACGAAATATCAAACAGCAGGCCCAGTATAACAGGCCGCACATTTGACATCCCCGACACTCGCGTAATTATTGCTTCACCACTAAAGCAAAGCATGTATACGGTTCTTCTCTAATCGAAGTTAAGTATTTGCTTCAAGTGACGTTATTTTACTTATACTGGCTAATATTCTCCTATAATAGCCTATTCGCGTAATTTATTTTCTCATTTAGCCGTAACTACCTTCTGATAATGTGTAACCTATTTATCAAACTCAGTGGAGTTAATTGATGACGTAATATGTACTCTCTCTCTCTCTCTCTCTCTCTCTCTCTCTCTCTCTCTCTCTCTCTCTCTCTCCGTATTTCCTTAGATTCTGGGATGCCTTTTATGCTCGTGAACTCTTCTGAGATGAGGATTCGAATATGGTATAAAAGATGACCCTAGTTAAATTAAGAAATTATGAGAATTAAAGGAAAATGAACGACTGAGAAAAGATATGTGAGAGAAATTTGTCTTGGTGTGATTAATAAAGAAAGATCGAAAGAAAGGAGGACGTGGGAAGAACACGAATTAAGACTGAATTGCAAAATGAAAAAAGACAGGCTGGCGAATTAAAGATAATGGAAATGAAAGAATCAAAGGCTGATAGAATGCGTAACTGACTGTCTAACTGATGATTAACTGATTGGCTGATAAACTGACTGATTGATTAATTGAATGATTGGTTAACTGACTGAGTGCCTGGTTAGCCGACTGATGATGCAGTACATTGCAGCTGGTATAAGAGAAACTGAAGTAATATGTCCGTATAATTTGTACTGTACAATGGAACTTTATTATGGAGAACATATTTTACCCAGTGAAACTCCCACATATTGCATGCACCAAGTAAGAAAAGTAATACAGTGACTATAAGACTGTAACAAGTGGTGCAAAGCACAACAAACCTCGCCCGACAGCAGTTATTTTATTGCTATTAAATACTGAATTAGAACTGCCATTTGTGTCAGTAAAAAAAATAAGTATAAGGTAAAGGTGCAAATGAAATGGAACTTGTTATCTGTCAGTACTAATTACTTGTAAAATATGTCATAATGAGTTACAGTAATCCGTAACATTGTGTTTGATCTTTGAAGGTCAAAGTTCCTGGTACCAAAAGAATGGCCATATAGGAATTCCTATCAAATGATATTAGTAAATATCTTTTTATTTTCAACCGTTTTCAAGTTATAGCCCTCTCAACATCCGTGATTTTGCGTTTGACCTTTCAAGGTCAGTGAAAGTCAAAGGTCACGGTGCCAAATGAAAGCCCATATGAGACTTTGTATATCTTGATAATAATAAATATCTCCATCTTCAACCAGTTTCAAGTTATAGCCCCCTGAAAATCTGTTACCCTGAGTTTGACCTTTCAAGGTCACTTAAGGTCAAAGGTCATAGTACCAATTAAAACCCCTTATGGGACTTCCTGTATATTGATAATAGTAAATATCTATCTTCAGCCAGTTTCGAGTTATAGCTCCCTGAATATCTGTGACCTTGATTTAGACCTTTTAGGACCACTTAACGTCAAAGTTCATGGTACGAATTAAAAGCCCATATGGGACTTCCTATGTGTTGATAACTGTAAATATATGTGTGCAACCAGTTTCGAGTTACAGCCCCCTGAATACCCATGACCTTGAGTTAGACCGTTCAAGGTACCTCAATGTCAAACGCCTGGATGCCAACTGAAAGCCTATATGGGAGTTTCCTTATGTTGATATAGTAAATATGTCTATCTTCAGCCGGTTTCAAGGTATTGCCCTCTGAAAATCCGTGGCCTTGATGTTGACCTTTCACGATCACTCGATTACCTACAAAATTTAATCACTTCCTTTTGGGACCATTGGCCAAATATCCTGGTAGTTTCATGTAATTTCATTCAGCCGGTTTTCCGTAATGTTGCCAACAATCAAAGAAACAAACAATGAAACAAAACAAAAACAAAAAAAGAAAAAGAAATTCGACCAAAAACAATGCCTCGCCGGACTCCGTTCCGGACGAGGTATGTACAAAGGTGAATATGTGTGTCAGATGTTAGGAGTGAAAGTACAGCAGTATGACTGTCTGAAGTAAAATAAGATCAATAAGAATTTACACAAGGATTCTTCAAGATGTATGGAAACCGATATACTAGCATTATGTTTGGAGAGAAATATGAATAAGGAGAATTAACGAAAAGAAAATTGTAAGATGAAAATAAAATTATGAGGAGGTTGAGGATGATGATAAAAGAGGAGAAGAAAGCAACAGGAGTGTGAAGGAAACAGAATCAAAGAACTGAACAAAATCAAATGAATATGTTAGAATTATGTGACATCAAGAAGTATGAAGTAGCTAAAATCGACAGGGCAATAAGAATAAGATAAAGAACAGAGAAACATGAAAGAAGGTAATAATGAAGAAAAAATGGAGAAAATGGATATGAAGAAATCTGATATAGAAATAGTTGAAGAATTAGATTATTATATCATTCAAGAAAGATAAGGAAAAACAATAATTAGTGCAAGAGAAGAATGAGAGGAAAATACAACAAAGATGTAAGGAGATAAGAAACAGTAGGTCTTTGGAGTATGAAATATATCTATGAGGACGAGGCAAGGAAAGCGCCAAGAATGAGAGAGAGAAACGTAAGAAGATTGTATAAATGAAGAAAAAACAAAACAGAAATAACATGAATGCGGAAGAAAGGCGAGAAAAATATAACAATAACACACTATCAGCTTTATGTTCATTTTTAGGTCTCCAAACATTTTTTGTGCTATACTGTGTTTGCTTAGTTTCTTTCTTTTTTTTTCCCCTCATGTTTTCCAGCACTTTATTAATTTTGCGAATTTTCTAAAATTCTTTCAATAGTTCTCTCCAACCATCGCAGAATGTTCCATGTGCAAATACCATAAGGCAAATTTTTTGTTTTTCTAATCAAGTCCTGTTAAGAGCATCCATGAGATCAAACGTCAGACCATACAAAAACAAATATATATTTGGATTCTTCGTTCTCAGATGTTCGCTGATTATCATCGAAATTGGCAAAGAAGGAAGTCAGTGTGCTGACTTTCTTCTGTACAGAGGCATTTGGTATGCAGAGGCAGTGGGTACTATATTTTTCCAGCTCGAATGCATGTGTGTGTGTGTGTGTGTGTGTGTGTGTGTGTGTGTGCACTCATAGGTTTTCATACGATGTTTAACAAACCCGGTGAAAGGGTTGAGGTCAGCCAGGGAGTACACTTATTGTTTTTGAGAATAGGTCAAATATCAAGGTCACTGGGCAAAAGTCTGGCCTAGAAATGTTTGCTGAAACAGTTTCTTGTCTAATTTACATCAGACTTCGAGGAAGGACTCAGGGTAAGGCAAGAACGAAGAGATTCACTTGTAAGAACAATCAGTCAAAGGGCAAGGTCAGATGTCGATCCCTGTAGCTGTGTTTAACTCGGAAAATGCAACATCCTCTCTCATCATCTGGTCTAAGGGCCCAATATATGACCTGACCCTGTGATCTTGGCCTCCGACTGATCACTGTCAAAATCGCATTAACTGTTGCCGAAGCATTAATCCATCACAAGGGTTGGTTCAAGTCAGATGAAAACTGTTTGAGTTTACTTTACTCAGGAATCATGACATTTGACCTTGCTCTGTGACCCTGATCTGTAATCAGTTGTTCTCAAAATCGAATTTGTTTATCGTTGCCTTAACCTTAATCCATCCATAAAGTTTGGTCCTAACAGACCAAACTTTATAGGATTCAGGTATCGTTTAGGGAAAAAAAAAAAAAAAAAAAAACTTGGGGGTAATCCTCAACGACCCAGTAAGTTTCATACATGTGATATCAAATATGTTTTATTTATTTATTTATTTTTTTCTGTTCATACACGTACACATAGGTCGAACACTGACCTTGCCGTGTGATCATGATCTTTGGCTGATTATTCTCGAAACTGAATCCTTTCGTTCATGCCCGACACTTAATCCTTCGACCGAGTTTGCTGCAAACTAAATGAGAGCTCTTTGAGTCGACCTTGCCCTCTGACCTTGCTATTTGACATTTCCCTGTGACCTTGATCTTTGATTAACTGATTTTAAACACTACAAATCCCTTTATGCATGCATATCATATACTATCTGTGTGCTGTATGTAGCCTTGTTAGGGCCTCGAAGACGAAGTTTCGCGTAATCCTTGTCCTTTACGGCGGATTCTTTGCTATGCAATGATAACATGCTTTTAACCATTCTTTTAGACTAGTTGATCCTAACCGTGAGTTATTAAGCTTCACATTATGCCTATAGATTTTTCCCACCTACCAGCCTTCCTACCTGATTACCTTCCAACACACCGCACCTCCCTTCCTACCTTCTTCCCTACCACCCTGCCAACCTACATAACTACCTCTCTGCCTTCCTAATTCACTGGCTATCTCTCTGCCTACCTTAGGTCCTGCCTGTCTCTCTGTTTACCTAGCATTCTGTCCGCCTCCCTGCCGATATTTTAGCCAGCCTGCCATGGAAGCTTCCCACCTACCCACCTTCCTGTCTACCCACTTACCTTCCTGCTTACCGAAATACATACCTCACTACCTACTTACCTTCCTACCGACCGCATCTCTTTGCTTACCTCCCTGTTTTTTCTATATACCGTCCTAACTCCCAACCAACCTCCCTGGCTACTTCCCTACCTACCTCTCTCCCTGTCTCCCTGCTTACCTTCCTTCCTTCCTACTTACCTACATACCTACTTACCTTCCCACATACCTACCTACCTCTTTACCTCCCTACATGCTTACCTCCCTACCGACATTCCTCCTTGCCTACCGACCCACACACCAATTTATCAGTCCTACGTGCCTACTTACCTATCTACCTACCTACCTATATATATATATATATATATATATAGATAGATAGATAGATAGATAGATAGATATAGACATATAGATAGATAGATAGATAGATATACATACATACTGTATATATAGATAGATAGATAGATAGACAGATAGATAGATAGACAGATAGACAGATAGATAGATATACATACATACTGTATATATATATATATATATATATATATATATATATATATATGGAGAGAGAGAGAGAGAGAGAGAGAGAGAGAGAGAGATTGATTAATAGATAGATACATACATACATACTGTCTCTCTCTCTCTCTCTCTCTCTCTCTCCATCCCATTGAAGCCGTGTCCACAGTATTGGACAGAAGTGGGAATTTTCAAATCTTAATAAAGTATGGAACCCCCAGGTAGTGACCTATGAGCTTCGCGACTGTGAGCCAATAGGCTTAGCACCCTCCCAAAGCAACGCCTCGTCCAGCAACTCTGGGATCCAATAGGTTAAATATATAATTTGCAAAAATGAAATTGTAGCTACTGTCACTATGAAACTTCATGATAACACCAAATTAACGATAGGTGAAGTGTATGCGTAAATAAGTAGTTACAGCGATGACGATGTTCTATGAAAATGTACAGTACAATCAGCTATTAACAATGGAAAGGTCCATTATACTGTGGTAATGGGTGACTTCAGTGCTACAGTTGGAATAAAGGTAGCAGGAGAGACTTCAATTTGGGATCAAGGTGTAATACTTTCCTTACTTTCTTTACTGTCATACTATTCCCATAACCTGATTATAGTACTTTTGACGGGAGCAAAACAAATAAATCAGGCGTCCTCAAGTTGAAGGATTAAGTATTTTAATGAGAATGCTGGGAGTACTGTCCAGTAAATGAAAATCATGTACTTGCTACAGTATGAAGAAAAATATCCCAAAGTTATGACTAAGGTAGAGACCAAAGTTGCAACGTCTACCAGTATTTTCTATGGGTAACTGAGAGAGAAATGTTAAAAGTTCGCCCAGAATGACAAAGTAACCTTTTTCAAGTTTGTTCATAAAAAAAATCAATACATTATAAACCGTAGTGAAACACACGTCCATATAAGTATTAGTGTTGTTTAGAACTGAACCTCACGCTTTTTGGTGCGTATGCTTAAAACTGAACATTGCTTAGCGAGATGGAAATTTCCGCACTCGCCAGACACAGGTACAGTACATCCGTCTTTCTGAACTGATAAGCAACTGTGACTACTAATAGGTGAAGATCTCTTTCTTGCTAATTCTTAATTCTTAAATTATGTTCCATAGGTGAGAGAATCTTGAAAATCATTATTTAACTAGAGAGTACAAAAACAGCGTTTACCTTCGCTAAAATTTATGATTTGCTGTTGTACTTCCTCTAATCTAATCGACTCTTCTTTGACCCACTACTCATCTATCCTCCAAATTTCACTGAATTTCAGTGGCAACTTTTTGAATTATTTTGTATGCAAACAGCGAAGCACGGGTGGATACACAACCTCCACAAACAAAAAGGAGGTCATAAGGTGAAATGATAAATGAATAGTGCAACAATTTCTGTCATTTCCCCACCTATCCATTCTATATTTTTCTTTTCCATGTTTTGATAAATTATCTGAATCCCAGATAAACATGAAGGATACACATCATTATCACTATTGTTGCTGAAGGTGAATTTATCTTGCTAAAGTGTCTTAAGTCAAGTTCAAAACCACATTTCTTTACAAATAAATCGATAATATAAGAACAAAATATTTTTCATAAGAACAAAATATTTTTCATAAAATTATTTCTAAACTGGCGATATCTCGCTAGAAAATAAAGAATTAATCGATAATATAAGAACAAAATATATTTCATGAAAATATTTCTAAACTGGCGGTATCTAATTAGAAAATAAAGAATTATGTATTTATAGGACTTGGCACTGATTTTTTTTTTCTTTTACCTTGTTCATGCCACAAAAACTTGCTACGGTTCCAAAAATTCATTATGTTACGTATTGTGCCTCCTTTTGAAAAATATTAGCCCGTGTTGGTTTGTGGTCCAGTTAGAGCATAATTTGCCGTTAATTCTAACAATGCCACAAGTACATGCCATTCTTTCATTCAGCTT
Source organism: Coenobita brevimanus (assembly GCF_032717465.1). NCBI lineage: Eukaryota > Metazoa > Arthropoda > Malacostraca > Decapoda > Coenobitidae > Coenobita > Coenobita brevimanus. The sequence goes on from NC_136967.1 coordinate 41,653,642, forward strand.
TGGCCGTAAAGTTCCATAGTTTATATCGACTAAATATGAGTGATAGCTGATGAGGTCAAAACCCTATTCATTGTATCAAAAATTCCATAAGCAACATTCTGGAAGACACTAATTACTTTAAATCTGTCGAATGCAACGATTATACTTCGTTTGCATTATTGCGATTTTCAGCAGGTGTATTATCCAACACACATCTCACCGCTGTTAAAGTTACAGTGGTTGGCAAACACTATCTTAGGAAGGCAAATGTGGAAATTTATTATTATTATTATCATTAATATTATTTTTTGTCTATTGACTATCGAGGCTGAAGCCCCTGCTGTTCCTCCATCACTTCCCCCCTCTGACTTCCTCATGGCTGACATTAAAATTTCTTCAGTTGATGTATTTTCTGCCATTACTGGCCTCAGTACTAACAAGGCATATGGGCCTGATGGGGTCCCTCCTGTTGTTCTCAAAAACTGTGCTTCTGTGCTTACACCCTGCCTAGGCAAACTATTTCGCCTTTGTCTGTCAACTTGTGCCTTTCCTTCTTGCTGGAAGTTTGCTCTCATTCAGCCAGTCCCAAAGAAGGGTGACCACTCCCAACCCTCCAACTATCGTCCAATTGCTTTAACGTCCTGTATTTCAAAAGTTTTCGAGTCAATTCTTAATAAAAAAATTTTAAGGCATCTTTCCTATCACAACCTTCTTTCCGATCGTCAGTATGGGTTCCGTCAGGGACGCTCCACTGGCGATCTTCTCTACCTTTCAGACTCCTGGTCATCCTCCTTTCGGGACTTTGGCGAAAGCTTTGCCATTGCACTTGACATCTCAAAGGCTTTCGATCGAGTCTGGCATAAATCTTTAATTTCCAAACTGCCCTCCTACGGTTTCTATCCTTCTATCTGTGCCTTCATCGCTAGCTTCCTTTCTGGTCGTTCTATAGCCGCTGTCGTAGACGGCCATCGTTCTTCTCCTAGATCTATCAACAGTGGTGTTCCTCAGGGCTCTGTCCTATCACCAACTCTCTTCCTTTTATTCATCAATGATCTTCTAAGCTGTACATCTAACCCTATCCACTCATACGCTGATGACTGCACCCTTCATCTTTCTATTCGGTTCCCGCAACGCCCATCTCAACAGTTACTTCAAGAAACAAGGGATGAGGCTATGGCACACCTAATGTCTGACTTGGCTCATATCTCTGACTGGGGTAAAAATAATATGGTTGTCTTTAATGCATCTAAGACTCAGTTCTTACACCTATCAACCCGACAAAATCTTCCACAGGTATACCCACTAATGTTTAATAATATTCAGATGAATCCTGCATCATCCTTGAACATGCTTGGGGTTTCATTTACTCGGGACTTATCTTAGAAAGATCATATTACATCTCTTGTAAAATCTGCTTCCAAGAGATTGGGTGTGCTAAGCCGACTCCGCTCTTTCTTTACCCCTGCACAATTGTTGACTCTATACAGGGGTTTTATCCGCCCCTGTGTGGAGTACAACTCTCATGTGTGGGGAGGCTCCCCACATACAGCTCTTCTCAATAGGGTGGAGTCAAAGGCTTTTCGTCTCATTAACTCTCCTCCTCTTACTGACTCCCTTCAACCTCTGTCTCTTCGCCGCACTGTTGCATCTTTATCTCTTTTCTATCGCTACTTTAATGGTCACTGCTCCTCTGAACTGTCTGCTTGCATTCCTCCACCTCTACGACGGGCGCGTAGCACCCGTCTGGCAGCAAACTCTCATCCCTTTTCTGTCCAACTCTCTAATGCAAGAGTTAACCGTTACTCCCAGTCTTTCATTTATGCAACAGGTCAGCTCTGGAACTGTCTCCCTCTGTCTGTATTTCCTCCTGCCTATGATCTCCAGTCTTTCAAATGTAGTGTGTCCAGGCATCTCAAAATGATCGGATCTTGAATTTGGCTCTCTATTGTATTTTGTTTTTCTCTTGGAGGGAACTGTTACTGCGGGCTCATGGCCTTTGGTTCCTTCTTCCTCGCATAAAAAAAAAAAAAAAAAAATTAAGGCAATATATGTATATACATATCTGCATATGCAATAGTCCCTCATTTATCTGGATGCTCAGAACCTGGATATGTTCATTATCCAGATGCTGGACCTTGGCTCTATCTAATCATTATCTGAACTTACTTGCTATTATGTGGACTTTAAAGTCCCCGAGAACCCCAGCTGGCCAGCCGACATGTTCAAACATTCAGTATCGTGGCTGCTGGGCTCGAGTCATGAACGGGAAGCACTCTGTAACCCACCACCAGGGCTAAAATGTTCGTCTGCCCCTGTACTTTATGGTCAAAGAAAGATGCTCTTCCTATCACTCCCAGCAAACCTCCAGCACCCGAGTAATATGACTGTAACCTGCAAGCCATGTCAAAAAGTCCGTACGCATCCCCACCAAATGTTCAATGTCACACGGCCACAGGGCTAATTCTTTCCCCGCTGCCACCACCATCGGACACAGGCCGCAGGCCATGAGTACATGTTCGATGACAGTGGCCGTCTGCCTCTATACTGAATATCGAAAGTCCCTGGTCACGATGAGCTGTGTTTCCACATGGTCACTCGGTGTCTAACAGACCACAAGCCATAAGTAAATGTATGGTAAAAATGTAGAAGTGCCCGTCCGCCTGTTGACACAAGGGGGAGAATCCTGCCCAGAGCCTTGCTTCTCCCCCACCTCCCGTCCCTCCTCGATACCCTCCCGGCTCCCCCCCTCACTCCCTCAGTCCCTGCCCTCCTCCGTGGTGATAACACTGACTTGTGAGTTTTCTTTTTTTTTGCAATTTATTCGATTTCTTTTGATCGTATCGAAATTCAGAAGTGACCACGAGAAAGCTCATGAAATTCAGCACCTAGACATGTGCTTAACTTGTGGAAAACTTTGCTCTAGGATGGTGGGAATGTACATGAAAGTAAGTTTTACTCCTGAACATTTCATTATTGCTGCATTTCTGTACTTTTGCTCATCAGTTTTATGTGCTTTTATTAGCTTATCTTATAGTATAAACACCAGCGAAGATGACTACATACCACTTATACCAATATAACCAACTGAAGGTGTCATATTTGGCCATGGAATTTTTTTTAAGCCCCGGGAGCAATCATTCGTAACAGACAACAGATTTTCAAACCTTCGTCATTTTTTTTGTGGGGGGGGGGATTTTTGTTGTTTATGCATTGTTTTCATGATGTTTTACATTAATATGGATAAATCTATGTGTGTTTTGAAGTCTCAATATGGCAGAATTACTGGAAAACTGCCAAAATTATGAGGGGTATTGTACATACAGTTATGAATAGGTCGGGTGTGTTTTGGTTTTCATTTTTTCTTTCGTGGTTTTCTTGGTGTTTAATATTACTCAGGATATTCCTATATGTGTTTGATGTCTAAATATGGCAGCCTGACCTGAGAACAGTGGCAAAATAAGGAGGGGTACTGCACATACAGTAGTGTTTAAGTCGGGTGTTTTTTTTTTTTTTTTTTTTTTTTCAGTGGTTGTCCTGCATAATTTTCTTGGCGTTTAGCATTAATTTGGACATTCCTGTGTGTGTTTTAATGTCTAAATATGCCTGAATGACAGGAAAACAATGTCAAATTAAGCATAGGTCCTGTACAAATAGGTTAGGTATACGTTAGAGATGGGTATAGGTAGGGTCTGGGTATGGTAAAGGAATAGAGTTCATTATCCAGATGATGCCATTAGCTGGACTTCGTTACAGTGGGTAGATTGATATTATTTGACTTGCTGGATTATGGTTTAGGCTTCACTGACTGACAGGCAGCAGCAGAAGACTTACTGTAGAGTATGAATTAGTTGTAGGGACGTTAGTTAGAGACTTGGAGCTTACAGGAGGCTGAGGAGAAGAGGTAGAGTGAGTGGCATGAGGAACAGGAGCAGGAGCAGTCTGTGTCTCGACAGAGCAAATCACAGGAAGGGACATTACTGCCGAAACATAGGACATAATAGGCGAAGGAGTTGCATGCAACGCCTTCACCTATTTTCCTTCATAGTAAGAGATGCCCTCATTTGCCTTCACCGTGCAGACCTCTTTCTCCTCCTTCCACCTGGGAGAATCCCTTGAGTACTGTAATTTGAGTAAGCACTCTTGCAATGAAAGCAACTTACAATCTCAGATGTGCAGTGTTCAGCATTATGACCCTGTGTTGCATACTTGCCACAAACTGATTGGGAAGCCTGCCAAGCTTTATCACTATGTCCATATAACTAACATCTGAAACACCAAAGTGGGTTTGGGATATATGACCTGACGTTAAAAATTTCGTACACAACGTTGACATGGGCTGGGAGAGTCACTTTGCCAAAGGTCAAGATAATAGAGGCCGTCTTAGACCTCTTGCCCTCCGAGAATCTAGTTATAAACCGGGCATCAAGTATGTCCTGCTTAGCAGGTTAACGTTTGATCTCGTCCTCTTCCGTAACCAAGAGGTCCCTGCAAGCAATAACATCTTTGAAGGAATCCATGGAGTGTGGGATCCTCAGTTCAACGTTAGAACAGTGAAACTTACATAGTTTTTTTCAAGTCTCTAACCTGGGAGTTGACAGTTTTTATAAGGTCTCCATTGGCATCTGTTATTTTTTTTTAATATAGTCTTCATTGGGAAGTTTTTTTTTTTTTTTACTATAGTCATGACACAAGACTCTGAGGTTGTCTCTACCGTGCCCTGGCAACCTACCAGTCAACAGTGCGTCTGATTTCGTATATAATATGATACACGTGTGATTCGTGTACAATATGTTCCTGTATAATAATACTTGTGTATAATATATTCGTGTATTATAATATGATTCGTGTATAATATGATACAAAATCGGATGCACTGTTGAAAGGTCGGTTGCCAGGATACGATAATGACAATCTCATATTCGTGCGCCGCAGTTATAGTTCCACCTCCATAGCATAGCCATCAATTACCTTCTTGATAATGAAAGGATTGAGACTGCTCAAGGAAGCAGAACCAAGGGAATGTAGTCACAGACAATGCATTATTTACAGGGATGTCAAGTGTAATGCGTGCCTGGGCCCGTTCAGTCTGGGAGCAGTCAGTCCGTGACACAATCTGCGTCAATTCACACCCCAGCACAATCAGTGGGGGGAGCATTCCAGAGGTAAGCAAAGACATTCTCGGTAAACAGATACAGCCACCTACTATATATATCTCTAACTGGGGTAAGGAGGAAAGTGAGGACTAGCTAACCTAACTTGGAACATCCTATAGGTGTGGAAAAAGCTAATGCTGGTGGGGCAGCCCATCAAGCTAGAGGAGAGTTCGGTATGCGCGTTCGCTCACTCTCGACCATCCATGAAAATCCTGAAGGATAATCCTTCTTCAGTTGCTACATATCATACTGCCATCACTTTACCAGCATGATACGAGTATGCAACTTTTATTAAATAATAATAATAATTATAATAATAATAATAATGATGATGATGATGATGATGATAATAATAATAACAATAATATTAATAAAATTAATTAATACTTAAAACGACGCCACTGCAGAAAGAATTACCGACAACCCCTGCCAACATCAGCAATGATCATTAGGATGGTAAAATAAATGAGGAAACCAAGAACAAAATGTATAAGAAGGAAAAAGAACTAAAAACGGACATAAACAGGAAATGAAAGATAAATCATAGTCACAGGCAACTCACCTTTTTACACAGGTGTCGTACAGCCAAAGGACAGAATTAAAAATCAACATCGTACGTGCCACTTTCTTCCTGTTCTGCCACACAGGGATCCTGAACAATGTTACACAGCAACTGTTTGTGGGGGGGGGGGTGAAAATAAATATGAAAGAACAGAGAAGGAATTTGGAATCTTTATATAAAGGATTTTATTGCTAATTAACTAAGTGCTTAATGGAAACAAACTTGAACTGTGTCTGCTGCCGGGCAGATATTTTAGTTATAAACAGCAAGCACGAGGCAGTGGAAAAGGTAGTTAGGAGAGAGCCTCTACACACAAAATTAGCTCTGATGCAAATTATTTTTGGTCAGTGTGAGAGGCAACGTGAAAAAGAATTAGGTTTTGTGTTACTTCATTTTACTTCTTTCGGCTGCAAGTGGGCTGTTATTAGAAGTGACGGTCTCCTTGAGATGGGCTCAGTCTTTACCGACACAAACAGTATTCGAATAATATTAAAAATACGACTTGCAACCACTATTATACGTCAGTGTCCCAATCTTTACCTGCACTCATGATGTTAAAGAAAATGTTAAAAATGAACCTTTACTAAAGTGTCATTACTGTTTCTACTGAAAACATTATGACGGGGTACACAGTGACAAATCTTCAACCCTCGGCAGCATTCCAACTCATCCTATCCACTACCTCTTTCCATACGCACATTTCTATACGGACCTGACACTTCCCACCTTGATCCCACACACTCTTTTCTTCACGCTCTAACAATTTTTACCTGCTCCTTGGTCCCCCATGCGAATATCCTTCCACCCCTGAAAATGTTATTCTTGGATGATATCTTAAAATATACCGCCACTGCACCCAAGCCACTGATTTTTCAATACTTATTTACGTAGGGTATACTTTTGGCCCTTACCACACCGCCCACTAAACTTCTATCATACTCTATTCCTTTGCTTACTATAATCAGAGTAAACTGTAGCACCAATCGAAAAGGTCGGTACTCTCGAGGTGGATGGCAAGATGGTGACAGGGAGAGCTGGAGCTCCCGTTTCACCGGCCCTCAGGACCTGTTCCTGACTATCTCCATTTCCTGAACATTTTTAATGTTTTCATTATCACAGAACGTAGACCAGACCAGCATACTTTTATAAACCTCTACCTCCAGCAACTACACCTTCCATTACATCCTCCCTTAGCAATGGCCACTGCAGTATTAATCCATTAGTGGCCAGAGTTCCTGTGCAAGGGATTTGCTGGATGGGTACTAAGCGTACCGCCCTCTGCCAATCGGTTCATAGTCTCAAAGCTCATAGGTCCCTGTCCCGGGGCTCCCTTCTTGATAAAACTTTGATAATGCCCAGTTCCGTCCGTTATACTGGACGCTGAGCGCCAATGAGTTAAAAAAGATGATAGATTTGCCAGTGTTTAGCCCATTAGTGGCCAGAGTTCCTGTGCAAGGGATTTTGCCGGACAGGTACTAAGTGTACCGCCCTCCGCCTATCGGCTCACAATCACGAAGCTCATAGATTCCTGCCAAGCGGTTCCCTTCTTTATCAAATTTTGAAAATGCCCAGTTCCGTTCATTATAATTACTGGGTGCTGAGTGCCAGTGAGTTAAAAGCAAGGGCGGTGGTGCCTCGGACTGCCACCACCGACAGGGTAGGGCTGGCAGCACAAGACTCTTCTGGTCGTTATCAAGCGACTGTGCCAGCATCAGTCATTGCAACCACAGATCTTGCCCGTCAGTGGAAAAGTGAGTTTTTGTGGGTATGTTTTATCATCATCCATGGCTAGCTTCCAGTCCGAATTCCGTACACTTCTTTCCCTAGTCTGTATCCCTTCTAGCCATATTCCTCAGAGTAACCCAAATCTCTCCCTCTACTGATTTATTACCATTTAGTTTTCCTTTTTACCATCTCCTCACAAACTTTCGCAACAAGGATGGTACTGGTTATACCAAATCTGAATATGAAGTGGACATTGTCTTGAACATCACTTCTGCTAATTTTGATTACTTATACAAAATAAATTACCTATATATAACCAAGTACAACTCTATGGTTATCGCTCTCCCAATGCTTCTTCAGAACCCTGTGGATTTAACTTTATATCCATACAATTAACCAACCATAACCTCACCTTTACCACTAATGTTACAGTTTTGGTTGATTTCTACATCCTTAATGTAGAATGGTTATTGCATTCTGCTAGAACTGACGATACTGATCCTGCAAGTTGTTTGCAGGATCGTTTAATTTCATGCACTTGGTAAAACAACCAACCTGATTTCAAGATAATCCTAACCATAGTCACTACATGTATCTCTTGCACCTATTCCTGACAAGCAGCCCAGATCAATTAAATATAGAGGTACTGTGACCACCTGATTCCTCCGAGCACAACTTCATCAAAGCTTCCTATCTCTGTTGCCCCAAGCCTCCTCATTTACAACAAGTCAGGGTGACCAGATGTCTGTGATTGGGAATACTGAAATGGACTTAAAAATTATCAAGCTGATACTCCACGGCAGTCTTTCTTCTCCACTGACATCAGGTTTATCCAACCCCACATTAATGACTTAATACAAGCTGGTATTGAACTGTTCATATACTGTCAACAATTTACTAAAAGATCAAACTCTCCAAAACGGTTTGAATGCAACTGTGCTAGAAAAACGGCCCAAAATTCCTTAGCATATAATTCTTACTTGAAGTTAAAAACTACCGAATTTCTTAGTTAGAACCACGCAAAAGCTGTTAATAGATTTCACCAATAAAAATTTCTTCGCAATCAAACATCCAAACTAATAAATAATCCTAATGACAATGGAATATTCTGGTCAACTCTCCGTTCTTTCAATAATAACTTTAACATGACGTCGCTCATTCTGCCACCAGTCATCATATGGAAACACAATGAATGACCCTCGTGGAAAAGCAAACATCCTTGTCGTAGAGTTTTTCAGAAATTCCACATTAGTGGAAGTCAGAAAGTCCCTGTGCTTGAATATGACTCTCTCGAAATTGCCGCACTAATGCTAACTAGGTACGTAAAATCCATCAAAGACAATTTACCAACCAACAAATCTTCAGGTCCTGATAGGATTCCTCCATTACATTTGAAAGAAAATGTTCCCAGAAGTTGCTCCTGCTTTGACTAAACTTTCCCAACTAGGCATACGTACTTTTTCTTTCCCTAATTCTTGGAACGAAGCCAATACTCAACCAATTCCTAAGAAAGGAAGCCCCTCTGATCCCTTTCATTACAGACCAATAGCTATCACATCTTCTCTTGGTAAAGTATTTTGAAACTGTTATTAATAGGAACATTTTCAAACATCTTGAATCCAACAACTTAATTAGCAACTGACAGTATTGGTATGACAACAAAATATACACTGTTGATATACTCTATCTCTTGGCTCATACCATCCATCAGTCAACTAACAAACATGGAGAAACACATGCACCAGCCTTTGATATTTCTAAAACTTTTGACAGTATAGCACCGTACTTTTCAATCCAAATTCCTTTGCTACAGCCTGTCATATTTTGTCCCACTGATTCCTAATTTCTCAGCAACTGAAATATATCAGAAAGAGTAGACGATTTATTTTCCAATTTCCAATCGGTTAATGCTGGTGTGCCACAAGGAACCGTCCTGTTCCTAATACATATTAACGATCTCTTGCCTGTCACCCATAATCCAACTGTTGCAAATTTTTCAATGAATAAAGGGCAACAGCAATGTGGTGTACAGATTTTTCTTTTAATTTATCACATCCTTGTGGAAAGTTTTCTTCTTCTTCTTCTTCTTCTTCTTATTATTATTATTATTATTATTATTATTATTACTATTATAATTCCTTACTTTACAACTGCTGTTTCAAATGCTATTTGGCCTACAGCTTTCACACTTGGTCAAAGTAGTTGGACAGCTATCTGCTTCTTTGGCCAAATATGGTGTCAATCTGTCAACTAGATTTTCTGATATTATCTGGAACACACAAAAGTGAGTTAGCCACGTTATATCAAGAACTGCTTAAGTTAAAGAGCTGATATTTTACTATAATACAGCATTAAGGTGAACGCGGTGGGGAAAGGAGTACAGTTCCAAAAGGTTTATTGTTCTCTTAGACCTGAGGTTCAAAACTGAGACTTTCCTGGATTTTTTTTTTTATGCGAGGAAGAAGGAACCAAAGGCCATGAGCCTGCAGTAACAGTTCCCTCAAAGAGAAAAACAAAATACAATAGAGAGCCAAATTCAAGATCCGATCATTTTGAGATGCCTGGACACACTGCGTTTGAAAGACTGGAGATCATAGGCAGCAGGAAATACAGACAGAAGGAGACAGTTCCAGAGCTGACCTGTTGCATAAATGAAAGACTGGGAGTAACGGTTATCTCTTGCATTAGAGAGTTGGACAGAAAAGGGATGAGAGTTTGCTGCTAGACGGGTGCTACGCGCCCGTTGTAGAGGTGGAGGAATGCAAGCAGACAGTTCAGAGGAGCAGTGACCATTAAAGTAGCGATAGAAAAGAGATAAAGATGCAACAGTGCGGTGAAGAGACAGAGGTTGAAGGGAGTCAGTAAGAGGAGGAGAGTTAATGAGAAGAAAAGCCTTTGACTCCACCCTATTGAGAAGGGCTGTATGTGGGGAGCCTCTCCACACGTGAGAGTTGTACTCCACACAGGGGCGGATAAAATCCCTGTATAGAGTCAACAATTGTGCAGGGGTAAAGAAAGAGAGGAATCGGCTTAGCACACCCAATCTCTTGGAAGCAGATTTTACAAGAGATGTAATATGATCTTTCCAAGATAAGTCCCGAGTAAATGAAACCCCAAGCATGTTCAAGGATGATGCAGGATTAAGCTGAATATCACCAAACATTAATGGGTATACCTGTGGAAGATTTTGTCGGGTTGATAGGTGTAAGAACTGAGTCTCAGATGCATTAAAAACAACCTTATTATTTTTACCCCAGTCAGACATACGAGCCAAGTCAGACATTAGGTGTGCCATAGCCTCATCCCTTGTTTGTTGAAGCAACTGTTGAGATGGGCGTTGTGGGAACCGAATGGAAAGGTGAAGGGTGGAGTCATCAACGTATGAGTGGATAGGGTTAGATGTACAGCTTAGAAGACCATTGATGAATAAAAGGAAGAGAGTTGGTGATAGGACAGAGCCCTGAGGAACACCACTGTTGATAGATCTAGGAGAAGAACGATGGCCGTCTACAACAGTGGCTATAGAACGACCAGAGAGGAAGCTAGCGATGAAGGCACAGATAGAAGGATAGAAACCGTAGGAGGGCAGTTTGGAAATTAAAGATATAAGCCAGACTCGATCGAAAGCCTTCGAGATGTCAAGTGCAATGGGAATGCTTTCCCCAAAGTCCCGAAAGGAGGATGACCAGGAGTCTGAAAGGTAGGTGAGAAGATCGCCAGTGGAGCGTCCCTGACGGAACCCATACTGACGATCGGAAAGAAGGTTGTGATAGGAAAGATGCCTTAAAATTTTTCTATTGAGAATTGACTCGAAAACTTTTGAAATACAGGACGTTAAAGCAATTGGACGATAGTTGGAGGGTTGGGAGTGGTCACCCTTCTTTGGGACTGGCTGAATGAGAGCAAACTTCCAGCAAGAAGGAAAGGTACAAGTTGACAGACAAAGGCGAAAAAGTTTGCCTAGGCAAGGTGTAAGCACAGAAGCACAGTTCGTGAGAACAACAGGAGGGGCCCCATCAGGCCCATATGCCTTGTTAGTACTGAGGCCAGTGATGGCAGAAAATACATCAACTGAAGAAATTTTAATGTCAGCCATGAGGAAGTCAGAGGGGGGAAGTGATGGAGGAACAGCACCGGAATCGTCTAAGGTGGAATTGGAGGAGCAAGTCTGTGCGAAGAGATCTGCTTTATCAGTAGAAGAAATAGCTACAGAACCATCAGAGTAGAAAAGAGGAGGGAAGGATGATGAGGTAAAGTTGTTAGAAAGATTTTTGGCAAGGTGCCAGAAGGAGCAGGAAGAATTCGAGTCGGAGAGTTGAGAGCATTTAGTATGGATGAAATTATTTTTAGTAGAGCGAAGAACAGACTTAGCACGATTCCGGGCAGAAACGTAAAGATGATGTGATTCAGAGGTGGGTTGGCTCCGGTACCTTTTGTAGGCCCTCTCCTTGTTGCGGACAGCATTAGAACAAGCGTGATTAAACCAAGGCTTTCTTGCGTTAGTCAAAGGATATGAGAAAGGAATGTATGCTTCCATGCCCGAGAGAATAACCTCCGTAATGCGCAAGGCACACTCAGATGGCTCACGGCCATGGAAGCAATAATCATTCCAGGGAAAATCAAAGAAGTACTGCCTGAGGGCCTCCCAGTCCGCGGCTCCAAAATGCCACAGACGACGTTTCCCTGGAGGGTCCACAGGCCATACCAGAGTGATAGGACAGGTTAAGGTAATAAGGTTGTGATCGGAGGAGCTCAACGGAGAGAAAAGATTAACAGAGTAAGCAGAAGGATTAGTTGTGAGGAAGAGGTCAAGTATGTTGGAGCTCTCTCCAACGTGGTCAGGGATACGGGTAGGGTGCTGTACAAGCTGCTCTAGGTCATAAAGGATAGAAAAGATGTAGGCTTGTTCACCAGGTGGATCCGTGAAAGGAGAGGAGAGCCAAAGGTGGTGGTGAACATTGAAATCTCCAAGAATGGAGATTTCAGAGAAAGGAGAAATGGATTGAATGTATTCCATCGTAGAAGTAAGATAGTCAAAGAATTTTTGATAGTCAGTAGAATTAGGGGATAAGTAAACAGCACAGATATATTTAGTCAGAGAATGACACGAAAGCCGAAGCCAGAGTGTAGAGAATTCAGAAGAATCGAGTTCAGGAACACGAGAGCAAGATAAGTCGTTGCGTATATATACACAACAGCCACCTTTGGCTTTGAAATGAGTATAGAGAAAGTAGGAGGATACAGAAAAGGGTTTGCTGTCAGTTGCCTCAGACAGCTGAGTCTCCGTTAGAAAAAGAAGGTGAGGTTTAGAGGAGCAGAGGTTGTGCTCAACAGAGGGAAAGTTAGAGGAAAGGCCGCGAATGTTGCAGAAATGAAGAAGAAGAGAGTCAGACAGTGGTTCCAGGCACCTCGAGTCGTCACCGGGAGAGGGGCGGATGGTGGGGGCATTTATGGTCCCCCCCCCTGGGGACTCCAAGGCTGTGTGTTGTGACGCGATGATTTTTTATTTTTGGAAAAGGAAGTGTAGTGTGTACTGTGCATGTAGTTTGGTGTAGATAGTTAGAGAAATTTGTACTGGAGAGCATGCTGGCCTACTCTCTGTGTAACTGAGACACTGAAAAAGTTCAGCAAAGGGGGATGTTCAGGATGTCACCTAATTTTCATTGAAGATATAAGCTACAGCCTCCAAAACTTGGTTGACTTACAGATTGTTATGACCTAAGGTGACTTACACAAGATCAGTGACCCTGACCTCAAGGTTCCTTAATAGCTCTGCTTCTATAGGCAATGACTGTAGAAAGATTTTCTTTTAACAAAATTGTCCTTGGACAGTTTTACGTGTACCACTTACTAGTAGTAGTAGTAGTAGCAGTAGTAGTTGTAGTATTAGATGTAGTAAAACTTCCCGCATCTCTTTAGGAAGTTCTGTTATTCTTGTCAGTATTATTTTTATTCTTACATATTTAAAAAATACGATATTTCAAAGGCTCTGGCCTAGAACCTTCAAACTTGGTCAACTAAATCAAATATCAGCCTGATTCTTTTGGCCAAGTATAATGGCAATCCGTCGACCGGAGTTCGGGATATTATCTGGAACACAGAAAACTGAGTCAGCTATACCACAAGAGCTGCTCATACTAGGAAGCTTAAATTTTTCTACAATATAGCCTTAAGACGGGCGCACAGTGGAAAGGGGTATTGTTCAATCGGTTGATTATACTTTGAGAATGCCAGGGACCAAAAAATGGGACTTCTCTGGATGTTTCAAATGTCACTTAATTTTCCATGAAAGATTAAAGCTACACCCACCAAGCTTTGTGGATTTAGAGACTGTAATGACCTAAAGTGACATGCACAGATCGGTGACCTTGACCTCAAGGTCTCTTAACAGTTTGGCTTCTAGTAGGTAATGGTATTGGGAAATATTTCTGTATCTGAGTTGTCCTTGGACAATTTTATGGTGTTCTAGTTTTATTTAATTTGGTCTTCCTTCTTTTGTCCATCTTTCTTAATTAAGAATATACTGTATGTCACGGTGATCGACAAGACCTTGTGTAACAAATAGTTACGAGGGGACTGGAGTACAAACATTTTTTCTTCCAAAAGATGACAGTTTATGGTACGAAAGAGCTGGAGTATAATTTGTCAAAATGTTATCCAAGCTCCTGAGTATATATATATGACCTAATTAGCAAGATTCTAATATCAGTCTCTCTCTCTCTCTCTCTCTCTCTCTCTTCCAATAGATGTATTCCCTTCAAGGATCTACTTTACACACAAGCCCATTCTCATCAATCTATTTTAATCACATAAACTTATTCCCCTATGGACCTCTTTTTACCCAACAGGGAAACATCTGCTCCCATATATACCTATTATCTCCCATGGATCTCTTTTTACCAACCTGACCTACGAGCATTTTCTCCTATGGGACCATTTCCACGTGCACCTCTTCCCCCATGTATTGATATTCATACGTCAGCGTACTCTCGTCACGGACCTTTTTCCTTGCGCAGGGCATATACCTATTGCCCCTTGAACACACCTTCCCCTTATGAGGCCATACCAGTTCCCCACTGGCCTGTTTCTCCGGTGTCCATATTCAGATCTACTCAGATCAGACCTGGCTTATATCTGTCAGTTTAGCTTTATTGAGAGCATTTCACGATATACTGAATTGAATTAATAATAATAATAATAATAATAATAATAATAATAATAATAACAATAATAATAATAATAACAAAAATAATAATATTGGTAACAGAGCAGACGTGCAGCTTCATCCAATGCCCTCAGAAAAAAACATGGAAACTGCTTATTTTATTGAAATCTATGTACTCACTTTACCCCCTTTCTGATTGATAATATTTTCAGAAGAGGCTAACTCCCCCAAGAATGATTAGGGGCGGGATCACGCTCCCCAGTCATCCTATTTCTGGTGAGAGTCCATCGAACAACTTAAACTATGATATTAATGACTTTTTTGCCTTCCGTATACTATTTCTGGCAATTTTTTATTTGATGAGGGTCTTCACTCTTTAAAAATCTTGACTGGAAAACTACCTACCGTGGAAGATCTTCGAAGTAACCATACGAACTCACATCTTTTCCCAATACCTGATCATTCACATTTCTAGGCGGGAGGACCGTCCCCCCTCCCAAGAATCACTGGGGGAAGGGGGCCATGCGTTCCAAACATCGCATTAGAGATGACAGTTCATTATACAACATGTCCTAAGATCTGTCAATGTATCTATTGTCAGACGCCTTCATCCCGTAAGGGGTAGCCACAAATAAAGTACCTCCATGTCGCCCTGTCCCCCGCCATTTCACTGCCCTGCTCCCAGCTCACACACCCCTCTCTCATATACCTCTCCACTACATCTCTCCATCTCATCCTTGGCCTCCCCATCCCTCTCTCCCCCTCCACCTTACTCACATACACTCTCCTCGTCAGTCTCTCACTCTCCATCCTCCCCACACGGCCAAACCACCTCAATGTCTTTCTCCTAACGCTTCCTATAAGATTCACATCCACACCACAACGGTCCTTCACATCCTCATTTGTTAGTTTGTCCCTCCATGTGACTCCACTTGCTCCTTTCAAATAACTCATTTCCATTGCTCTCACACTAGACTTCTATCTCTCCAACAAGGTCCAAGCTTCATTTCCATACATTACAGTTGGTATCACAATGTTGCCATGTAGTAACTTTTTCACTTCCATGCTCACTTCCCTGTTTCTTATCACTGCTATCAAGGAACCAGCAACCTTTCTTCCTTGTCGTACCCTTTCAAGCACTTCACCCTCCTAACGTCCATCCTTACTCATCACACTACCCAAGTAATTAAACGCACTCACATTATTCATTTCCTTCTCATCCAACCTCACTGTACATTCACTGACTTCACTTCTCTCGAAGACCATACTGTAACTTGACTCTTCCCTACATTCAGCTTTAGATTCCGTTTCTTACACACCCTCCCAAACTCGTCTACCAAGCTTTGCAGCTCCCCTTCGTCTTTACTTAACAACACAGTATCATCTCCAAACAACACTGCAAGAATTTCCAAACACTGCCCTTTCTTATTTGGACCACTCCAACATCCACTGCCTACCTTGTATCTCTTTTATAACCCCACCCATATACAAATCGAACAAACATGGGGACATGACACATCCCTGCTTCAATCCAACCTTCAAGTAGAAAAATTCACTCAGTTCACTATCCACACGTACTGAAACCTTAGCACCCTCATACATACTCTTCACAGCATTCAGCAACTTCCCATCTACTCCATAATTATATTCTTAATACTTTCCACAATCCTTGTCTATCCACCCTGCAATATGCTTTCTCCAAATCCATGAAGGCCACATACTTCTTTCCCTTCTCTAGAAACTTTTCCACTAAAGATCTAAGAAGAATATTGATCTACACAACCTCTTCCCTTTCCTAAAACCTCTTTGTTCTTCTCCAAATAATTCCTCTGTTATTTTCCTAACTTAGTCAATAAGTATCCTACTATATATTTTCCTATTACACTAAGAAGACAAATGCCTCTATGATTACCACACACTTCTTTTTCCTCTTTTCCTTTGTACAAGAGAAAAATTGTTTCTGGCTTCCAATCCTCCGGGACTCTACCTTCCTCTCAGGCCAATCTGCACATCTTCCACATCTATTCTACTACTATCTCTCCCCCATGCTTCAGCATTTCACCATACACTCCATCAGTTCATGGAACTTTCCCCATTTGGACTTTCTTCATTGCTTCCACTACTTCCATCCTACTGATTTCTTCCTCTATTCTCACCTCCCTCCTTCTCCCAGCCGTTCCCCAGCCACTTATACTCGCATTACTTTCATTCTCTATGTTCAGCAATTCCTTAAAGTGTTCTCAACATCTGCTCATTTTTTCTCCCTTCTTCACTCATAATCTTTCATTTTTATCTTTCAATCCCCGACTAACTTCACTACCACCCTGTCTAACGCTCTTTACCTCTTTCCAGAACATTTTCTTACATTCCCTCCACTTTACACTCAAATTCCTTCCAAATTCCTCATCCACTCTCTTTTTACTCTCTCTTACAAATTTTTTCACCTCTCTCATCCTCTCCACATATAACTCTCTCTTCTGTCTTGCACCTTCCTCCATGTCCCTGTTTCTCATCCACTCACTGTATGTTTTCTTCTTTTGTGTCACAGGCTCTCTTACCTCTTTATTCCACCATGCTGATCCCTGCATCCCCTTTCGTCTTCTCTTCACCCTACACACCACCTCACATGCTGCACATATTTCTTCTGTGAATATCTTGCACACACTTTCCACATCCCCCATTTGCTCCAATCCATATTTACCCAATCGTTCCCCTGCCTCTCTCTTCTATTCTGCCTTTTTCTCATCATCTTGTAACCTTTGCACTCTCCTTGTATATACTACTTCCTCCCATCCTTCCCTTCATCTATTTCTCCATTTCACTTGGACCATGATTCTCACCACCACCAAGTGGTGGTCAGAAAGTCCACTCCCCCAACCTGTATATGCTCTTGCATCCATTACACACATCTGCATCCTTTCATCCACACACACATAATCAATCATTGTCTTCCGTTCATTCAGTTCATCACCCATCCTTCTCAACACTCACCATGAATACCTATGGATCATTTTGTACTTGAAGAGGGTAGTGGCTATCACCAACCCCCTCCCGGTACAAAATGCCCACTAAACCACTGCCATTCTCATCTATCTCAGCAGGCACATTGCACTCACCAACTACTCCATCCACCTTCACATTCCCTGCTTTAACATTCATATCAACAATCAAAAACACTCTCTCATTCCTTTCAAACTTTTCCATGCACGCTTCCACATTTGTCTAGAACTTTTATCTCACTCTGCTTGCACGATCTTGCGTTGGCGCATACACGCACACAATCGCCAACATTTGTTGTCCAACTTTTAATCTTACCCACACAATCCTTGGGCCAACTGATCCATACTCTCTTATATTCTCTTTCCATCTGTTACTCACCACAATACACACTCCTTCTTTCGCCCTTCCATTCTCACCTATTCGTGCACATATACCCCATCCATACTCCCATTCTCTCACACTTTCACCTCACCATTTGGTTTCAGTTAATCCTCATACATCCACTTTTGCACTCTCAAGCACCTGGACAATCTCTCTTTCACCTCATCATTTGCACCCCTTACATTCCATATCCTTTGTTCGGTCCATAGTCGTCAACTGTTGGTCAGTCCTGGTTCGAGGCGTCTTGTTCGTATTTTTAGTTAGTTGTTTTCTGGGGAGGGGTATTAACCCTCCTCCAACCCACTTGTTGTCACCTGGGAGCACGTGTTGGTTGGTTACAATGTTACCACCCAGCGTTATAAATGCTTTATTGGTTTACAGGAAATCATTTGGCTTGGCACTCAGTGTAGAGCTACCTTAAAATCAGAGTACCACTACACTAAGTCGGTGGATGATGGGCGCCCTCACTTATCACAATCAATATCGAAGCTATATCTTCCCCCTTTCACTCCTTCTGATATATATATATCTATCTATCTATATACCTAGGCTGCTTCCCCCAAGGAAAGGGAGGTAGCCGAGACAGGACGACTCACTCTCCATTTACTCATCCATTCAAACACATTTATTCGCATCTTAGCCCCAAAGGGGAGAACGGACAGATCCTCACCGCATCACACCGCACAAGGGTCAACTGCGCAATGCAATCAGTGACATCCACAGCAGGGCCCGACAGCAGAACTGGTTTACCCCTGCCACATCATAACAGACCCATCCCCTTACCCGCACCTGACCTGACTAGCTGATCAGACCAAATGCGGGAGAATATCCCCTCAGGGCTGCGTCATCACTTATTCATTCACAATTTCTCTCCATTTATTTCTGTCACGCACAGCCACTCTTCCTTGCTCAACAGACATCCCTCTCGCATCCAGCGCTCTCTTCACACTGTCCATCCATCCTATTCGTGGTCTTCCTCTCAGTCTTACACCTCTCACATCAGATCTAGTTATCTTTTTCACCAATCGCTCATTATCCATTCTCTCCATATGCCCAAACCATTGCAACACCCTCTGCTCAGCTCTACCAGCCATCTCCCGAACAACTCCAGTTCTTCTTCGCACTTCATCATTTCGCACTCGATCCATACGCGTCACTCCACACATACTCCTCAGACATCTCATCTCCATTACATTCAAACTTTTCCTCTCTGCTACACCCATATATATATATATATATATATATATATATATATATATATATATATATTATTTTGGTAAGGGGGATGGACCTCCCTAAAACAATGTTTGGAAGACTACATACTCGTATACTGGAAGTCCTTTGGAGTAACCTGTCAAACTCACCTGGGACGTTTGATTCAATTTTTTTTTTTTTTTGCTGGGGGGAAGGGGGCAACAGGCTAACCCCCACCCCATCCCCACAAGAATCATCGGTAAGAGATTGACGTTCCACGACTATTGAATTACGGATGAGAATCAATTTTACATTATGTCCTAAGATAGCAAATGCATCTCTGCCCTCCTTTAAAGATTTTTGAGATTTTTTTTTTTTGGCGAGGGGGGCTGACCCCCCTAAAGTTTATTGATGGATAATTGTGTTCAGTGAAAAGCATTCCTAGTAACCCGACGAACTCACCCACTTACATTCAAAACTATCAAATAACCTAGGAGTAGTTAAGGCATACACACGCTTATTCACTTTTACATACTTAAAGCTGTCTTCCTACTAAAGAAGACGACAGCTGCTGTACTCACTAAGAAGGTGTGTTTCTCAGTATTTGGTGCCAACGTGTGTGACTATACAGACCAATCCTGAAACCGAAAAATTTGCCACACAAATGGCATGTCAAGTCCGGGTTTGCTGTGAGAACTCTCATTTGGTTGTGCCTCCATTGTCTATGTTCTTCTCTGGCCAACTGCTGAGCTTCTTCAAGATAAATGGTTCCTTCACTGCGGAAAGCTCGCCATTGTTTCCCATCAGAGGCATTCGAGACCTTTTAGTATGATGTTGCATTCCTTCAGAGTTGACCTTAAATGATTTTAACATCTCTTCCTCTATCTCCCTGGGTTGCGTCATGCTGCAGGGAGTTAGCCATACGGAACCTGGCGGGGAAGGCAGTGCTCAGGCATGTGGAACATCTGTCCGACCCATATAAGCTGGTTTTTTTTTTTTTTTTAACCAGCATGATTTCTATGCTGATTGACATTGCCCTCTGGGGTATTTGTGAGTGAGGGACTCTATCCTCCCATGTGAGTCCTAGGATGCGCTGTAAGCATCGGATGTGAAAAGACTCAAACTGTTTGATGTAACGCTGGTAAGTAGTCCAGGATTTAGCACCGTATAAGAGGGTAGAGAGGCATACAGCTGTATATACTGATACCTTCGTCTCGATTCCCAAGTTGGTGTTTTCAGAGATTCTGGATCTGAGACATCCAAAAGAGGCTGAGACATGGTTGATCAGTCCAAGGACTTCATCGATATTATGTTTATCTGTTAGCACATTTTCAAGGTAGGTAAAATTCTCCACCTGTTTTATATTTTCGCCATTTATCTGAAATGCAAGAGACTCTGCTGCGTTGTTTCTCTGAGACATTATTTATGTTTTATTGAAATTTATTCGGAGTCCCATTTTTACCACACCAATACAAGGACCAGGAAATAAAGGAAAGCAGCACCTACGAGCAGTGCTTATTCCGAAAGAGACGAATTGCACCTAGAATGAAGCACACGAATAGTTGAATGTAGACTTCGGTTTTATTGGTTATATGTTCAAACTCCAGTCTGAGGGATTTATTTCGCCACTCATAAAAAAATATTCGATTGTCAGTATCAAGTAACTCTATCCTATTATGTAACAACGATGTTTGAAGACAGATGATGACAGTCATTGCATATAATTCCCAACATAAGCAAAGAAGAAGTTAAAATAATAGAGAAGTAGAAGCCAAATTTGGACACGTATTCAGCTAATTGAATTGTAGTGTTCCTAACATGGTATTAAGAAAAGAACAGATGAGAAATGGTTCACAGAGAGAGAGAGAGAGAGAGAGGGAAGAGAGAATTATAGACAGATAATTATATATATATATATATATATATATATATATATATATATATATATAAAGTTAAAGTAGCCACGATATATATATATATATATATATATATATATATATATATATATATATATATATATAATTATAAAGTTAAATTAGCCACGATATATGTATATATATATATATATAGATAGATAGATAGATAGATAGATAGATATAAAAAGTTAAATTAGCCATGATACATATATATATATATATATATATATATATATATATAAATCTTAGTTATAAAAAAAATAATAACATGCTCACATCCACAGGCTCATCACCTGCAGCAAATGGCAACTCATAACAGTGTTACCAATCGTCCCTATGTTACGCAAAGCAGAGCGCACCAAAACCTGAGCCTTTCAGCGGAAGTTTTAACCAAATTTTAAGGAGAAGACTTCTGTCTTTCACTGTGCAGCATAATTTAATTTAATCAATTAAAAAATACAAATGACTTAAAAAGAGTTTCAGGTTATGACACAGAAATGAGCCTGCTCATGCATCGTCCACCCTTCTTACGCTAACTTTGCCTGAAATTGTCATTCCTTCACCGTGAATCCTAAGTTATAGTAATAGATGAACCCTAAAATCTAGTGCTAGTCACAAGGAAGTATTATGTAAAGTATTGTGTGCCACAACATCGTCGTCTTCCACCACTCAGCCACATGAAATAAGCTGCTAAGGGACAACAGTCTGGGTCAAGTTAAAACAGATATAGTTAAAACCTGTACAGTAGCTGTGGCTAGGTACACATTGCTATGAGTAGAAATTGCACAACAACCAGTATTAGAATAAATATGCCTCTATAACTGTGACTTTAATTAAAAACTGAACTACAGCCACCCACTAGCTATAACTTGTCTTAAAAAGTGTGTATATGGGTAAGGATTGTACCACACCTAGCATAAAGACCAGTTCCCAACTAAGATTATGACTAAGTAAAAATTGCACCACATCCAGCACAAGGAACAGGTAACCTAAAAAATGTGACTCCCATCAAAAAGTGTATGGTGGCAACCATTTTGAAAAATTACCATCCCCACTGAGGGTAGGAAACTTGGGGGAACTGAAAACTAAATCACCACATGGTTGCATCCTCTGCAGAATATATTTCAGCTAACTGCAAATTATATGATTCAACTGTGACAGAGTCACTGTGTAAACAGTGTCACCATTAACCCTTCCATGATATGCAACATCTTTAGTACTCCTGTCCAGCTACCACTAACTGATTTTACATAACTTGCGGCCGTTCACCACTTGTCGAAATTAGAGCCATCTCTGAACCATGCATCGCTGTGGATCAGTGTTTTGCAGCCTGACAGGGAGGTTTTTAAACAGCAACACCACCACCACCATCACAACTACCACCACCATCATCACAGCTACCACCACCACAACTACCATCACCATCATCACAGCTACCACCACAACCACCACCACAACTACCACCACTCTCATCACAGCTACCACCACGACCACCACCACCACCACCACCACCACAGCTATCACCACCATTATCACAAGCACATCTCTCACCACCACCACCATCATCACCACAGCTATCACCACCATCATCAGCAGCACATTTCTCACCGCCACCATCACCATCACCAACTCATTTATCACCACTGCCACCACCACTGCTGCCTTCATTTATATCGGTATTATTTTTTTATTATCGTATTAGATTCCACTATCCCTAGGACAGGCATGATATATTCAAATGAGGGCTGTTTTTCAACCACACCACAGTGGCTGAATTGTTAGCATTGCTGAATACAAAGCTGCCGGCCCATTAGCGCACCAAGAGCAGCACCTAAGGAAGGTAACTGTGGCAACCTGAGTGTTGCAGTGGACTTGTATCCCAGGATACTGAGCGAAAAACCAGCCACAGTAAAAAGCTTAAGTTACAGAGATGAGCTCCACGGTTAAGTGCCTCATGGCATCTGCCCCCACTTTTACCTTTACCTTTTACCTCCTGCTGCTCGAAACCAACGAATAGCTGCTTCAATACTGATCACATGCTTAAATGAAAACCATGCTTCTCTTTGCATGCAACCAGTTATTTATGCATCAAAACACTTGTACAAATGAGAGCCATTCTTGTGGCGATGAGTGAAACTCCACAAAGATGCCCTGTAATATAACACCATTGGGGACAATTATTAGGGGTCAAAACACTCCAACAGAAATAATTAACCAATATTAAACTGAAACTGGCCCATCTGAGACCCAGTTCCAACCATTAGCCAAGTTCAATCATCACTTGCTCATATGGCCGCAGTTTCTGGTTTACGATTTGTTTTGCTCGAAACCAACAGTTTTTGTGTTGGCACAGAAGCAAGTGCTGAACGGCTCTATCGGGATGTTCTATGTTTGCTCCGGCAACCAATGGGAAAATTAGGGGTCAGAACACCATTTTAGAAAATATCATTTGACATCAAATTGAAACGGGCTCATCTGTGACCCAACTACAACCATACTGCCAAGTTTCATCAAAATTCATTTTCTAGTTTTGGTTGAACTACACACACACACACACACACACACACACACACACACACACACACACACACACACACACACTCAAGCCCATGATAATAGCATGATATATGGCTATCAAATTAATTGAATAACTGATTCCTAGCACCACGTATCAAAGATAATTTGGTAATTATTCAAAGCATATAAGATTTATGGAACCACTCAGACTCTCTGTTCATTCCTGCAACATTCATGTCTTTCCTCTAATTTTCTCTCAGTTAAACACCACATCTCTTCCTCTAAACCTCACGTTCTCTTCCTCATTTAAACTCATCTGTCTTCGGCAACTGATCGCAAACGCTTGTTGTTTCCTCTTACTTTCTCTCTATCCTTATTTAGCTAATGATGGTCGTTGGGTATATGTATGCAACAACATATCTTGCTAGTATGATCCTCATCTTCAATCCTTTGAGTTCTCCATGCTCAGGCTTCGGCTGTCATGTCATTATGTAATTAAATGTATATGTGATGTATACTTACATCCTTAATCTACTGATAATGAAAAATTCTTCGACTCTCATACTTTTAAGATCGAACACATTCTCTGATATCCTCATTCTAGGCTATTTCAATGTTCACCACTATCATTAGCTCTAATCTCAGTTCACTGATCCACCTGGTGAACAAGCCTACATCTTTTTTCCTTAATGACCAAGCAGGGCTTGTATAGCACCTTAACTGTATTCCTGATTGCCCTAGACAGAGTTCTAACATACTTGACCTTTTCCTTACAACTAATCACTCTACTTTGATGATCTTTTCTCATGCTTGGTCTCCTCTGATCACAAACTTACCACCTTAACTTATCACTTCAGTAAAGCCTACGCCCCCTTCCCCAATAGCCGGTGTATGTTGCACTTTGGGGGCTGTTGACTGGGAGGCTTTCAGGCAATACTTTTTCTTTTTTTTTCCTGGACTGATTACTGCTCCCAAGACCGAGAGCCATCTGAATATGCCTTGCTCATTGTACGGTTATTCTCTCAGGCATGGAATCATATATTCCTTTCTCTTATTCTCTGACTACTGCAAAACAAACCTAGATTTAATCACGCTTGGTTTAATGTTATCCACAATAAGGAGACAGCCTCCGAACGTACCATCGTCAATCTATCACTGAATCTTATCCCTTTTATGTTTTTGCCTGGAATTGTGCTAAATCTTTTCTTCAGCCTGCTAAGAATAATTTCACTCGTACAATATTCTCCGAACTCTGACTCAAAGTCTACCTGCTCCTTTTGGCACCTTGCCAAAAATCCTTCTAACAACTTTACTTCATCCTCCTTTCCTCCTCTTTTTCACTCTTATGACTCTGTCACTGTATATTCTGCTGATAAGAAAGGGAAAGGGATATATTCCCCTGAGCTAGACTTTATTAGATCATACAGCTCCTCTAGGTGACAGGTGGGTGCTACCCCTCTCGGCTTGGGAGCTACAGGGCGTGGCTCGAACTCACTACCCCCGGTCCCGAGTCCGATGCTCTACCACTGAGCCACCCTGCCCCCTCTGCTGATAAGAGAGAACTCTTCACCTAGACAATTTCCTTCTGCTCCATCTTAGACTATTTGAGACTTATTCCTCCATCTCTTCCCCACCTGATGTTCTCATGAGGAACATTAAAATTTCTTCAGTTGATGTAGTTTCTTCTCTCACTGGCCTCAATACCGTCAAGTTGTATGGGCCTGATGGAGTCCCTCCTGTTGTTCGGAAGAACTGTGTTTCTGTGCTTATACCCTGCCTAGGTAAACTCTTTTGTCATTTTCTGTTAATTTGTACTATTTATTCTTGCTAGAAATATCATCTTACTGAGCTGGGTGACCATTCCCAGCCCCGTAACTACTGCCCAATTGATTTAACATCCTGCATTTCTTAAGATTTTGAATATGTTCTGAATTTTAATAAAATAAGCACCATTCCAATCATAACCTTCTTGTGAGAAAAGCTATCTAATTTAGTGAAATTCCTGTAGTGAAGTAAGAACTTAGACAAATGAGTGTCTTTTTTACATACGATGTTAGTAGATAAGGAAAACTACTAGCCTAAAATCAAGCTGTGAAGCTGAAAGTGATCTTTCATGGCATGGGTATAAAAAAAAGTTCTCAAGTTAGAGAGAAAGTAAACTTTCATGGCAAGTACTATGTATCAGTGTATAGCCTAAACCTTATTCTCTTCATGCACTGAAAGGAACAGTGTCACTCTGGAATAGTCTGAAGAACCGGGAGAATAAAATGAGCAGGCTGCACGTAAAGGGTGTGATATTCATTCATGTGGCAAAGGCAGGTGAAGAGAAGTGGGAAAGCCTTGGGGGGCAACGGGGGAGTGAGAGCAGGGCAGCCAACCTGGCCCTGGCCGCCAGGGTGTGTGTGGCCAGCTCGCCACAGACACCTACTTGATTGCTCACACCGACAGAACCTTCCTGCCTCCTCAGAAGTTATCTCTGTTCCTCAACTCCTCATTCCACAACAACTCGATCTAGAGACCTGAGGATATTTGCAGTGGAGAGACGGAGGACTGATGCATATTCTGACCTTTCATTGAATGTTCTAGGTGGTGTAGTTACTGAGATATGATGGTTTAAAAACTAACAATTTAAGGAAAAAGGCCCTTATACAGGGCAGATTGACGCCCACCCTTTTGGGGTTAATGTCCCAGAATGTATCACCTGCCATCTTCTCCCTTGCACACTCTTTGTCTTTCCTTTTTCTCAATTTTCTTTTACTATACCAAACCTCTTCTCATTTCCCCTCTCCTGATTTGACCCAAATTCATCAGAAAACAAGCTAGGCCTCTCCCACCGTACCAAGATGGCTTCTTGCTGTCTTTCCTCCACCGTACTACATTAATGAGGTTCTTTTGCTATGACAATACCTTATCCCTCCCTCTCACTCTTTCTCTTTACAATGCTTCTTCTCTTTTGGGTTTTCATTGAGCATCCCTCTGTGTTTTTGCCTTTTCTAAATCTCAGCCACACTTTATCGTTTCTCCCATTGCCTCTTGGTTTCCCACCATAATTATTAATGCCAGTCCTCTTGGGGCACAGCAATACAGTGAATCATAATTATAGAAGATGTTGCATCTCCCATAATATTAGTTTCAATAGGAAAAACATAACACTATATTGCACAAGGAGGTCGGTTACAAAGTTTTGGCTTGGATACTCTTAGGCTTGAAGCAAGAGGTGTATCTATTGGTTAGGAAAAATACGGTTTAAATAACCAACCACTATGTTTTTCCTGAACATGTTAATGAATAGTTCATTTACTTTATAGTTATGGTCATTGGTTCACTTTTTTTTCCATCCTGTGCCATGTTCTACCTCCTGTGCAGCCATCCACCACGGAGGAGGGCAGCAAAATCAAGGTTGTGAAGCATGAAAAGCAGCACACACTTTTGGATGCGATCCTTTGCTTATAGGATGATCTTTGATAACAGAATGAAAAATTTGCAAGGCTGACCTGGAATTTCACGCCCCCACTGTTAGGGTGAGGTGATAAGCTGTACCCTTAACAGGAGTTTACCATAGTACTGTTTATTTTCGGTTTCTTCCCATCTAGTATAACTTAAATTCGATTATTCTAAAAGTTGTGACAGTTTCCTTTTGACATTTTTCCCCTGAGTTCAAGGCAGACTGGGATTTACCATAAAACGTTCTGTCCATTAGGCAGGCTGACAAAAAAAAAAAAAAAAAAAAAAATCTTCATACAAAGCTTTCATTATTTCATCTCTCTATAGCTGTTTGTTACCTTTCGACCTATCCATTACTCTCTCTCTCTCTCTCTCTCTCTCTCTCTCTCTCTCTCTCTCTCTCACACACACACACACACACACACACACACACACACACTTCACAACACTCGATAATAACTCAGCTTTCCCTACCTCTACCTTCCACCAGACTTCTCGCTCCCTTCCCCACTTACTTCTCTGTTCTTCAACTTGTATTCTACTACATTTTCTTTCTACGTCTCCCCTCCTCTACTCTCCACTAAACTTCATCTTTATTTATCTCTCCTTTCCAGCTCGCTACTGCACTCACCTCTCTTTCCCTAATTACTCGAACGCACCACTACACACCCTCCTCTCCCTTACTGTTCCAACTGTCTACTGCACTCACCTCCCTGTCCCTCACTATTCCAACTCCCATCGTTAGCTAATCTCCTCTCGCTCACATTCTTGTTTCCAACATTTCGCTCCATCACTTTAAATATGAATAACATTCTTCACTTGTAGAAGCGCGTCTGCTTGTGTTGCCTCTCTCCTTCCCAGTGACTATTGTCAATAGAGGGCGCCTTTTATATTCCTACTTATATCCTGTCCATTCTTACTTATATATCGCACCATTTCTATGTATTGCCCCTCAATCGACTTACTTTCCCTGGTTCTTTTCCCCACCTCAAATAATTCGTTATCATTCCCTGTGGTAAATATATGATTCTGACTTCTGTCTACCTCACTTCTTGTATATGCTCTGTGGCAAATATTGTATGAAACCGACTCATATCTTCCTCTCTTCTGCATCCGGTCTTTGCGTCCCCTCTTTACTGTTCATCTTTCGTTAATGGGGGACGAATGAGTGCATTTCTCCTTTGGTTTAATTATGAACTGTTGAAACAAAAACAAGTACCAAAGTCCTAGATGTACTCTGGGCACTGATGACATAATAAGGGCCTTCGCTAAAGCTACGAAACACCTGGCGTCCAGTGATCGTTTGTGAACGACAGACGGTCAGGGCCACTCTTTGTGATACTCCCACATTTTTTTTTTTAAGTCACTTCATTAACTAGCCTTCCATACTTATACGGTACATTTCGTAATTGTTTACTCCTTCTTGCTACTCCCCTATTTCCTCTGTCTTCACCTTTGCAGTTCTTTACTTATGAACGTGAATGAAGATGTAATTCTACCACTTCAAGTCAATGGATGGCCCCATTTCAGGAAAACCTTTCTCTCCATACCTACAGTTAGCTCCCACAGTACTTTTTACCTTCCTTTTTCCTACAAGATATCTAATCTTCTTACAGATTTTTTTTTTTCCTTCTAGCAAGGTATGTATGCTGTCTTACCTTTTCTCAGTCTACGAAGGGTTCCCTTTGATTTTGTCAACTCCCCTGCTTCATTATTTCCATTACTAACTTCTTTGCATTTTTCAAATCTTTCTTCTTGTAACTATATATCTGATTTGCTTATCTCACTGTCTTACTTCTGCCTCCCCCATTTTCATTGTTTTCTTTCTTCTCTTCATTTCTCTCAGTTCCCCTCACTTTCCGCTTTCCCTCCAGTGAGTAATCTTTTTTTTTTTCTTTATATTCTTTTCTTACTACCATTCATTATAATATGAAAGAATAGGTACACGTAAGTATTGCAACAATACTGGCATATATGGATCGGTATGCGTATATAAGAAAGGTGAAGAAGATCGGGAGGAAGTTGAACATTTGGTGGCAATATTACTGACAAAGTAGACCAAGCTGCTGAAAGACATTTTATTTCATTGTTGAGAAGGACTGAAGTAGTATGGAGTTTATGATTACCTGTATCATATTTAAGTTCAGTCTACACAGTGTTTTACCATCCAGTCTGGCCCTCCTGGAAGACATGTTGGATGGGGAGACAACCTTCTTTTATGCTATAAGCATGAAGTTGTCCAGTGTCCCGTGGTCACGAGGGATTGTGTATCTACTGTAGGTTAACCCGTGTAAGTGTGGAACTCCTTTACATCCTCTATGCTTTTTATGCTTTTCAGTTTACTCCTCTCTCTCTCTCTCTCTCTCTCTCTCTCTCTTCCCTATTTTGGTTATTTTTTGCTGACTCTCATTACTTTCTTCTCTTTTCCGTGCACTATTAGTTTCATCACCCCTTACGTTTATGCTTCTCCAGTTTTAATTACTGTTACATTCTTTCTTAAATTCATACATCATTTCCTGTTTTATCCCTCTGTCTTCGTTTTGTCTCTCACTTCCATTTGTCTCATTCAATTTTTTTTTTTTTCAACTTCCTGTAACTCCTTCAGTTCTCTGTTCTTTCTCGCTCTTTCGTGTCTATCTCCATCATTTTTATTGAATATTGGTCTCCCTTCATTGTACTTCTTCCAGTTCTCGTAATAATCATGTATCCTCCATCTCTACCATCTTTTAATTCACCTTACTTCCCTGCCTCCCTCCTCGTTAGTCTTTCTTACTCCCTTCCTCTCTGCTAGTTTTTAATTGACTCTTGATCTCCCTCCAACGTACTTCTTCCAGTTCTGGTAATAATCATGCCTCGCTCCATCTTTACCATCTTATAGTTCACCTTACCTCCTTGCCCTCCTCCTCATTACCTTCCTTACACTCTTCCTCTCTGCTAGTTTAATTCTTACCGTCCTTTCTCTTGCTTCTCTTCTCTCCTTCACTTCTCACCCATTTATAATTTCACTCCTTCAGTTCTCCTTACCTGGAAGAAAAGTAAACAATTCACTGTAAAGTACATTCATCAACTATACCTAGACATTCAGTGAATAATACAATCTCTTTAGTAGTGATAATATTCAAAAATTGTCTCAAAATCAAAATTAGTGGCATTATAAGTAAATAAAAAAATAAATAAATGAGCACACACACACACACACACACACACACACACACACACACACACACACACACACACACACACACAGAGATTCTATATATCTACCTATATCAATTTTTAAAGGTATGTACAGTATATATGTATGCATTTACATGTTTATGAATATATCCATACAGACAGACAGTATGGTTCTTTCCAGCCAGGAAATACCCACGATTGATATACTCTATCTCGTGACTCACACTATCCATCGATCAATATATATATATATATATATATATATATATATATATATATATATATATATATATATATATATAGAGTTGGGTCTGGTTAGTACTTGGAAGGGTGACCGCCTGGGAACACCAGATGCTGTTGGCATCCCTACGTGTCAAGTGAGGTTGGTGGAGGATTAGTGCCCCTCCCTGTAAAACAATTAACTCTAAGCCCTTGGCCACCCCGTCTGGGATACATGGCGTCTGGCAATGAATGATATATATATATATATATATATATATATATATATATATATATATATATATAGTGAGAAAGAGACAGAGAGAGAGATACAGTATGTCACGGGGGGATGTGAATTTAAGAATTAAAAATGCCAAACATTGCTCGAAAGTACAGACAAGGAACTGACTTGTGAAAATTTAGTAAGTTTTACTTTATACTGGCTTACTTCGCCGATTCTCTAAGGACGAGAATTTTATAAACTTTCTCAACAGTATACAGCAGAGACTAATCGCTCACGAATGCTGATGTTTAGTACTGTTAGCTTCTTCAGAAAGTGACTCCACCCCTGATACTCAATAACTTATAATAATTATAATGGACAGGTTCTTGCCTGTGCTTGACTCCTGGCTGGCACAACAGATTTAAGTTTGATACAAAAGAACTGGCCTAAGTACCAGTTATGAATAATATAGAGTTTGTGCAAACTAGGAGCAGCAACTAAAGTAAGCTTAATGTGGAGAAATAAAACACGATTCTTATTACATTAAGCTCAAAGGAAAGAACTGTAAATTTATTAATTACAATAAAATGAATTTACGTTATATGAGTCTCAAAATTAATTCAAAAGGGGAATTCACGGTCACAGAGGGACTCATGAATTCAAATACAAAGGAAATACACTCACTCTCTCATTCAAAAGCTAATCAGACTTAAGCCTAGAAAATGAATGGAAATATTGGTCAGTGGAGGGAACGAGGCTGAAGCTACGAAAGACTGGGCGTCTGCGTGTTGAGACACCAAGCGCTGCTAATCGCTGCTAAGCTCACTTCGCCGATCACCGTCTAGGTGGAGATCTAGGAAATTGCTGTACAACGGAGATGCTGCTCTCTATGCTGGGCACAAATGATCCTATTCTCGAGGCGGTCCAAAGCTGACTAAGTTCAAACTGGGAAGCAGGGGTAAGAGATGGCCATGTTCGCCAGAAGTAGGCATGGCCTAACTTCGACAGTCAACGGAGAGAGGGCAAACGATATACACATGCAATAACATCACTCAGTGAAAGCACTGATGTCATGCATAAGAATGGTCACTTATGAAACAGTGACAAATGTTCTGAAAACCATTCCGATCGAAGTACATGTGACGACGGTTGAAATGAGTGATGCCCAGTGGGAATTCCACTAGAGTTCGTGGTTTTCTCACCAAAGTACAATGTCACAAAAATTTGTATAAATATTCAGTCACGCGAATTCGTGACATTACGCCCCATCAAAATCAAATTCTTCTTGGGAAATTTTTTTTTTTATATATACATACATATAAATCCTGACTCAGTCAGACAAGATTCACACTGTGGTGTGTGTACTATCCTGCTACAGGAGAAAATCACTGTTGCCAATGAGTGAAAAAAAAACTTGTATTTACGTTAATAGACGCAAGCTTGAGGAAAAAACTCCATGACGACAGTGAAAAATCCTGCACTCAGGTAAAACTGAGTGAAAAGTTCGCCACATTTACATTAACAATTAATTGTTATGTAGCGTGGTGTATGTAATATACGGTGTACTTGTGACAGTTGTAGTGTAACTGTACCTATGTGTAAAATGATTTCACACAAATTAATAGTAAATGGAGAAGACAAGGCAAAAGAGAAGAGGCAGCAGCATGCGGCAGAGACAGTCAGCTGATCCGCATGGCAAAACTGTTACACCCGCCAGCTGTACCTACGAAATCAATCAAGGTGAAGCATCAAAAGTGTCAGTGTGACAAACAATTTTTATTAAATTACAATCTCTCTCTCTGCCTAGTAGTCAGTATATATGAGGCGTCTAGCGGCAGAGTGACGTATGCGCCAAAAATGGCCGATGGTGAGTTATTCCCGCCAATATGTAGGTGGAGCCTTCTTGATCCTCCCTGTATAAAGCTACATACAAAAAGGACCCTTTTGGCTGACTGGCAGATGGGCAAGCCTCACGTGTTTTAGGCCTTGAAAACCCAAGGAGGAAGTCTGCTTCCACATGGCAGAGGGACGTATGGGCCACAAGCAGCTAGCCATTGGCAGGCAGCATCTCAGTACTAGCCTCCAGCCTCAGCCAGTTCCCCACCAGTGTTCCCCTAAACCTCGCATGTGGTTGATGGGCTGCACTGTTCTCTGCCCATGTTGAGTGCTTTGAGTGCTTTTTATTAAAAATTTACA
This sequence comes from Coenobita brevimanus, assembly GCF_032717465.1. NCBI lineage: Eukaryota > Metazoa > Arthropoda > Malacostraca > Decapoda > Coenobitidae > Coenobita > Coenobita brevimanus. Next base: position 41,686,493 of record NC_136967.1, read on the forward strand.
ATATAAAAATTAATCAAAAATCAAGAAATTGCATTATTAATATAAAACTTTCACATTTTATTAATTTTTTGTTTATTTTTATTTGGATCACATAATTATAACCCATGTTAATATTTTGTGTATGAACCCCTATTGGGGGGGATGCATTTGTGTGTTTCGTTTTGGTTTTTGTTTGTTATTTTTTCTGAACAATGGATTCATTAAACTGCATTTTTTTAAAGCATTACATTGATATAAAACATTAGTTTTTTCCTTATACCTTTTATGTACACATTCTTCAAATTTAAGCTTTAATTACTCGAAAGTAATCCCCTGGTGCATACGTCACTCTGCCACTAGACACCCCATATGCTACAAAAAGTACATTATTATATTCTTAATGGATACATTATTAACCAGGAAACGTAGTCCTTGGATTGCTCACATCTCTCAGAACAGGCAGTTTACTGGTTAAGCCTAACTCTACACTTATGATTAATATCGGCAAGCTGAGAATCCCTTCGCAATCTCAGGCTGGTCACACTTTAACACCTGATGTGGTGTGAACACTCATGTGGATAATGTGCATTCTCCAGGAATCCTCAGAGAGGCCCACAGCTCGAGACACCACAAGGTAATTCGGACACAGCCTCGGATTGCCGCTACGGGGGGTCTCAAACTTTCCCCTTAACCTATGGTACATATGTATGTACAGGCCCTGGACATAATGTGTCCTGTGGGGCCACCGGGTGAGGCGTTAGATCTCACATTACCACTGTCCTCTCTTTCAACTGACTCAGAGATTATGGGCGTGGATTTAAACGGCACAGGAAGGACATGTTCCTTATTGGTGGTACGTTGACACACATTGCAGGAACGCACGAACCTATCTATTTCCTGTCCCTTCCCTGGCCAGAAAAGTCAGCATGGATAGGGCCCCGGGTTTTTCTTTTGTCCACGTAACCTCCTGATGCTGAACAATGACCCCATTCTAACACTGCTCGGCGATACTTAGCGGGAACGACAAACTGCAGTCGAACCTCACCCTGGGGTGTTCATGACTCATGGTAGAGCCGTCCTTGTTTACGAAGGAACCTGGCTTGACCTCCCCGTGAATACTTAATCACTCTACCCTTTTCTTTCTTCTGCACAGCAGCAAGTGTCGGGTCAGAATGTTGTTCTTGGACAACATCTTCACTACAAATCAGATCTTGCGGCGATGCAATGGTCACCGGGATGACACAGTTTGGAGCCTTGGCCATGGCTTGTGTTACTGTGGCCGAAGTCTGAGTAGCGTCATCTACGATGCAACTATACTTGGCACCTGATATGTTGCCTATTATTAGGTCAAACAAAGGTTCTGGCATGACAACTGCAAGCATCGCACTAGTGTAAAATGGAGAAGCAACCTGAATATGTGCCTCAGGGAACAATCTCACTGATCCATCAATAAGCTGAGCTTGGATCTGTCGACCTGTGTACTCTTCAGGCTGAACTAGACTCTGCCTAACAGAGCAACCTCATGAACCATTGTCTCTCAGGACCTTTACAGGAATGCCTCCCACAAACCCTGGCTGAACAAGGAAGGCACTGTTACCTGTGGGAGGCCTGTGGAGGAAGCGGCCAGCCATTGATAAGGCTGCTGAATGAACGATGCAACAAACATGGTGCCCTGAGAATTAGATACCTGAGGGGTCGTACTCACTGCCTGGGGAGATGGAGCATTGACCACCTGTGGAGGAGGGTTCACTGTTGCTGAGGGACTAGTGAACTGTGGGGAAGTACCTGTGCTACTAGGGACGACACCACCGTACTGCTGTTGAGGAATGAAGGCTGCGTTTGCCTCCTTCCTCCGATACACTGGGGCTGGTGCTGAAAAGGATTGTCCCGATTGCTGATTGCATGGCTGATATTGCTGTTGGTTAGGGTTAGGGTACTTGTTGTACCTCTTCCAGTCAGGTTTCTGGGTATTTTGCCCTTGGTCCTTCTTATACGGTTTGTTTGGACCTTGGCCATTATTCTGAGAACGGCCTTGATGCTGGGGTTCAGTCTGAGATGGTTTCCCAGATTTATCAGCTTTCCTGTTCCAGGTGTGTTGCTTACAAGTTTGGTACCCGTATGCAGTGAAGAATGCATCAGCCTTCTCCACCATTTGGCTGGCATCCCTTACCTGGCAGATCTTAAGCTGAGCCATAAGCTCAGCTGGCCACGACTTTTCTAGCTGCGTTCGCAACATAAGGTCAATTTTCCCCTCTTGTGTGCGAGGGATTTCATCTTTCTCCATCCACTCATCTAAGTAAGCAGTAAGCCGATCGAGAAACTGAACAACAGTCTCCTTATCTTGTAGACGCACCCTCATAAACTGGCTCCTGGCGTCATCAACTGTGAGACCATACGCTCTGATGAGTGTGGCCTTTATCAGCTCATATGTGAGATTGTCTCCACGAATTCTGTGGAGGATATCGAGGGAAGGGCCCTAAAACAACCTAAGAAACTGGAGCAACTTAGCTGCCTCATCCAGCTGGTACAGCTGCGCCATGTCTTCAAAACGAGCTATGAATAGCTCGATTTACTCGCCTTCCTTATATGAAGGAAGCTTGAGGCATGGGGTTGCCAGAATATGTGCAGGAAGAACACTCGTGGAGCTCGGGTCAGCTGCACCAGATGTGCCTGAAGCCAAGGACTCTTGCTTGAGCTTCAGCATCTCAAGTTCATGTTTCTCACGTGCCTCGCACTCGCCACGTTCGTGTTCACGTTCTCTCTCACATTGATCTCGCTCATATTCATGTTTTCTCTCACGTTGTTCTTACTCTTATTCGCGTTGTTCTCTCTTGTGTTCGCGTTCTCGTTCGTGTTCATGTTCTCTCTCTCGCATTCTTCGCGCTGTTCTCGCTCGTGTTCACATTGAATTCTACGCTCTCCACAGGCATCACTCTCATGCTGCTGTTCATAACTAAACTGTGAGAGCACATATCCTTTAATTTTGGGGGGATCGGTAAGCCCCACATCTTTGGCTTGCTCTACATATATATTAGTAGCCATGATGCTAACTCAATTAAGGCTGAGTAAACTAAAGACTGAGTACTGACTGCTGTTCCGCAGAGAAATATTAATAATCAAAAATAAAGAAAATAGGCACAGGTTGGTGGTGACCAGTTTTATCTAGTTAAACTGATAAAGAAAATAAGAATAAAAAATGCAACTGACTGGGAAAACTATTACGTAAAATTAATAGAGATGAATCAATAACCACCAGTAAGATACTGCCTATAGACTTTAATGATAACAAATACCTAGGTGTGAGTGAGTGAGTATTATTTCGTTAATAACTTTAGAGCTAGGAGTTAATATCCTGGAATGAGGTCGCCAGATGTCATGGGGGGATGTGAATTTAAGAATTAAAAATGCCAAATATTGCTCGAAAGTAGAGACAACGATTAACTTGTGAATATCAAGTAGTAAGTTTTACCTTATGCCAGCTTACTTCGCCGATTCTCTAAGGACGAGACTTTTATAAACTTTCTCAACAGCACACAGCAGAGACTAATTGCTCACGAATGCTGATGTTTAGTACTGTTAGCCTCTTGAGAAAGTGACTCCACCCCTGATAATCAATAACTAATAATAATGGACAGGTTCTTGGTGGTGTTTAATTCCTGGCTGGCACAATGGATTTAAGTTTGATACAAAAGAACTGGCCTAAGTACCAGTTATGAATTATGTGGAGTTTGTGCAAACTAGGAGCGGCAACTAAAGTAAGCTTAATGTGGAGTAATAAAACATGATTCTAATTACATTAAGCTCAAAGAACTGTAAATATATTGACTATAATAAAATAAATTTACGTTATATGAGTCTCAAAATGAATTCAAAAGAGGAATGCACGGTCACAGAGGGACTCATGAATTCAAATACAAAGGAAATACACTCACTCGCTCATTCAAAAGCTAACCAGACTTAAGCCTAGAAAACGAATGGAAATACTGGTCAGTGGAGGGAACGAGGCTGAAACTATGAAAGACTGGGCGTCTGCGCGTTGAGACACCAGGCGCTGCTAATCGCTGCTAAGCTCACTTCGCCGATCACCTTCTAGGTGGAGATCCAGGAAATCCTTATACAACGGAGACACTGCTCTCTATGCTGGGCACAAACGATCCTATTCTCGAGGCGGTCCAAAGCTGACTAAGTTCAAACTGGGAAGGGGGGGTAAGAGATGGCCGTGTTTGCCGGAAGTAGGCGTAGCCTAACTTCAACGGTCAACGGAGAGAGGGCGAACGATATACACATGCAATAAAATCGCTCAGTGAAAGCACTGATGTCGTGCATAAGAATGGTCACTTATGAAACAGTGACAAATGTTCTGAAAACCATTCCGATCAAAGTGCATACGAGGACGGTTGAACTAAGTGATGCCCAGCGGGATTTCCACTAGAGTTCGTGGTTTTCTCACCAAAGTACAATGTCACGAATTTGTATAAATACACAATCGCGCAAATTCGTGACAATATATACAGTATATGTATATATGTATGTCTAACTATCTGTCTATTCTATCTATCTATCTATACATATATATATATATATATATATATATATATATATATATATATATATATATATATATGAATGTGTGTGTGTGTGTGTGTGTGTGTGTGTGTGTGTGTGTGTGTGTGTGTGTGTGTGTTTTAATATTAAGAATAACATAGGAAAGAAGAAAATGTTCAGAGTGTTTTCATATAATGGCATCTTCACGGGAAATCAAAAGGTTGATTAAACGAGAACACTCTGGACACTGTCGTTCTTTCTTTATTCCTTATGGATATCAGCATATCTGTGAAGGGCTCATTACCACGTCACTTCACACACACACACACACACACACACATACACACACACACAGAAAGAGACGGAGAGAATTATATATATATATATAAATATATATATATATATATATATATATATATATATATATATATGTAATTCACCGGGTCGGTCAGGATCACTTGATGGTCGTGATCGTCAGCTTTTACCCTCCCGGAAGGGAGCTGAGAGCTCATATAGTCCGATCTAAGGGCAAGGCTGTGACCTTCACACACGCACACACCCGTCCCCTTGCTCAAGGGGGACAGTAACCACCCACTTCGTCAGTGAAACTTTTCGCAACCTGAGCGAGGCGCGAACTCCCGTCCACCAGTTGGCAAGCGAGAGCGTTACCACTGCACCAGCGAGCGGTGAGTATGTGTGTGTGTGTGTGTGTGTGTGTGTGTGTGTGTGTGTGTGTGTGTGCAAACACACATGTACAGCACCAATTTTCCTGCATCTGATGGTCCGGCACCTTTATTTAATCGGATAAAATTACGTGAGGGCACTTGAAATTCTCGGACCCACCTGATTATTTTACCCGACAGCCATAGACAGTGTTGAGTGAAGCAAGTTCTCACCTGGATTGCTTACACTGCAAGTCTTGGTTGTGATGCTTGCATTTTGTTTGACTATTAATTTATTTTACTTACATTTACCCCTAGCTATGACTTCTGAGAAAGTTGCAAGCGTCAGTGGTGGTGTCAAGCATAAACACCAGTATGTTTCAATGCAGTCAAAAATTTTCGATCGTAGTTAAGTGGTCTGCCTAACCACCGCGATGACGAAACCCCAGAATAACAAAGTAAACCTGTGAAGGGGAATAAATGTTCATTGTTTCAGGGCCCACAGGCTTACACAAACTTTTTGCCTGATACCCAAAAAAATAACCAATCAAAAGCCTGGAGGAAGTGGGCAATTTACATTACACCGACTCTCATCGTGAACCAGATGACCATTTTCTCTCATAATTCTGACTTTGTGAGTCAGCATTGTTACCAATGTCTTTTGTTTGTGAATACGAAATTCTCACGAGGTTAGGCATTCCTAACCATCAGTTTTTGTGCTTTCATATACGACACCTGTCATAACATTTCTCGTTCTTTTGACTACGTTTACTCTTATATACAATAGTATATACAGTACAACAGCATCATTTTACTCACAGTTACTATCAGTCATAAACAGCTCAATTCCATGACTGGTATCTACTAAGGCACTTTATATGAGTGTGGAATGCATAAGCCGTTATTACGTTTCGGTGGTTGTTTGTGTATGTAAAAAAAAAAATCGCCTTGAGGAACGCCGTTACTATTGTGACAAATACGTAGCTACCCAGTCACCAACTGCAGCAGCATGAGTATCTTCACCTGTATTTTCATTCCACCATTTCGTCAGAGATATGTATTAACAACTGTTTGGGTGGATTTATTAAGGCATTTTTATTATGGAAACAACAAAAAGTGTAATGCATGATAAGGTAGAACTGTTAAAAACCGAGACCATGGTGTTCCTACGCAGTTGTTTAACGCATATGGTGTTGGTTCATCAGTTGTTAACGATAAGAGTAAACAAATGGAAAAATATTGAAATTCCATGCAGACAGTGATTTCAAGAGGCAAATGAACGTTAGAAGTACATTGCAAGAAGGTAAAAGTCTTACCTTCTTGCAATGTACTCTTATATAGTAATGAGCATGTTCGAGTGATAATGGAATGGCTTCGACAGCGTTGGAATGGAATGGAATTGTAGAGTAGTATGATGATGATTTCAGCTCATTTGCTCCATAGAGAAGCTAAATTAGAACACGAATGTAATAACACTGACGAACAGGCAGTCAGAGGTGTATTGTTGAATTATTATATGTGATCTCCGTTTCCCTGGTGAATTAATATATGTGACACACGTGACATCCGTCAGACCGGCATAATGGTTCATACAGAAATGCTCCACAAAATATACCGAGTAACGTGGCACAAAAAATTACATCTCACCAGAAACTATGTGACAGGGAGATGAGACTATTTTGTCATAATCCTCCACACCAGACATGAATTCTAGGGTTAATGGTTTCACAGGCGTTCCTGTTGGATCAGCATCTACGAAAGGCCAAACCGCACTGCCAGTATCCATAGAATACAATAATTATCTACTCATGGGCCGGCTGAGCGAAAGAGAATGCTAGCGCTCAAGGGTGATGACGTCACACTCTCCTTTCCCGCCCTGGAGCACTCAGCTGTCAACATTCATGTGGTGTGCACATTTGAGACTGACATAGTATCTGCCACCTTTCCACGAATGTTTCCATACACAAGGAGGGAAAAATGCCCAATTACTGTTCTGTATAAAGTATGGATGTTTCTCATGCCACACAAAAAGATGAAACGTCGCATTCCAGTTTCCCAAAAAATGAAAAAATGAGGAGATAGGTTGTTGTATGGAAAGCAAGATCCCATTAATACTGATAATGCTGTGATATACAGTTTACATTTTGAAAGAGTGCCTTCCACAGGAACTTCTGAATATGCTAGTGCCAAAAAATAAAGTGAGAATCAAGGAAAGATGTGTTCCAATAATGTTACTGCCATCAGCTAAAGCTAAGTCATGAATGTACTGGTTAAATTATATTACGATGATAAGAGTAGATTTGCTACTAATTAAAGGTACACAGTAAATCTGTTTAGTGTGTAAAATGGTTGATGTGCAAGATGGACATAGAGTATCAGATAATTTAGTCTGTAAGACCGTCAGTCAGACCTAGCGTAAGACGATCAGCAGTACATGGTTAGCCTAATGTATTTTAAGATGGTTATTGTGTTAGATGATTTGGCCAACATAACATAAGAAGGTTAGTAACATGGTTAGCCTAGCATAGATTGTTATTGTGTAAGATGGTTAGGCTAGCATAGCATAAGAAGGTTATCATATGGTTACCCTAGTATAGCATAAGACGGTTAGAGTGTAAGATGGTTAGCCAACTGCAGCATTTCAGTTCCCGTGTTTCACGGGAAATAAATTCTAGAAATGCTTATGGGATAGATTTAGTCAGGCAAGAGAAAACACTGAAGTACATGATAAGCACAGCAAAATCAATGAGAGTATGTGATAGTAAAGGTCTTTACCAGTTTCAGAAAGGACTGATCCTATCAAAGACTTTGCTTAAGTTTCTGGAAATGGTGAAGGGTCAGGAATATAGCTCCTACATATTAACATACAGATTGAATCAAGACGGGCTGGAGCACATCTTTGCTTGCCTCAGACAAATGGGAGCATGTTATCAGCATCCTTCTCCTGTTGCTCTTAAACTTCGATTTAGGTCACATCTCGGAAAAATAGTTTACTTGTGGGGTCAAAACAAATCGTGGAGAATATGAAGAAGTAGATGTGAATATGTCAGCAGGATAATTTCCCAGCTTCAGTGATGAGGATGCTCCATTGTCTGGGGATGGCGAAGAAAATCTCCAGCTTGAACTAACCCTGTCTGCAGTGGTGTTTTGTTTGTCAGACGAAAACGATGAATCACAGGCAAAGGGTATGGACAAGGAAAATATGTCAGACAACCTGCATTTAGAAGGTAGAGGGTAACAGTCTTTGAGGAAGAGTACCTAGCGTATTTTGGTAGATTCTTAGCTCATAAATGTTCTCAATACGACCACCTCGGTTCAATGGCATCAAAGAAGACACATGGACTGGTGTAATTAGCAGGAGGAATAAAAAATAGATGAAACCTAGCTTTTAATTCTTAGATATAATAAATACAGTGGAAAAGTTATGAATTTGTCGTCATGGAGCTAAAGCCCTTCAACCTGGAAAAGTCACTGTCCAGAATCTAGCCAGTCAAATTGCTGAATTTGTTTCTCTGCCTAATGAAGTATTTATTTTCTTCGCTGTCGTCTGTTTTTTAGAATGTGAGTACTAAATAAAAAATCATTTTATCCACAAAAACTGAAAACAAAATGAGTTAACTGATAAGATAATAGATAAATAGATGTATACATATCCTGACTGAGAGAGAGAGAGAGAGAGAGAGAGAGAGAGATTCATGTTCAATGAATTTCAAGTATGCGTGAAACAATTTTCTAGTCCATATGCTTAAATACTGTTCCAAAGCTTATGAAGTGTTTGGCTAGAGATCCATGTATTGTTTTGGCATAATATGCCAACATTATGGTAGGAAAGAAAGAAAAATTTTAGTGTGTAGCATAAGGTATGAGCTGGGACACGGGAGACGAGAGGAGAGTGTGACGTCATCACCCAGGTGCGGCCGCGTTGTCTTTCGCTCCTGGCCGGCCCGTGAATAGACATTTTAATCTATGGATATTGCACACTGCCTCCTGTGCTTACGGCAGTGTGTCAGTGAAAGTGAGTAGGCACTGCCTCGGCAAATCAGAGACCGTGACATAAAACAAGTGGAAAATCATGAAGATCTATTTGTACAATGTATGAAGCCTCACAGAAGATTGCATAGTTTGTACCTTAATGACTGGATAAGAGAACATTGGTTGGGAGATTGTAGGTCTGAGTGACATCCACAGAAAAAAAAATCAGTTCAACTCCAGGATGGCAACTGCTTACTTTACTACAGAGGAGGGCAAAGGGAAAGAGTCAGTGGTCTAGAGTTTCTACTTAACAGAAAACTTGCTGAAAACATTATTAAATTCAGCACTGTATCTGACAGGATAGAAATTAGTGTAATTAGATTATGACAAAGATACACCCTACAAGTAGCGCAGTTATATGGCCCGACGTCTCAAGATCAGATGAACAAATAGAAGCATTCCGTGATGACACGTCCCAGATTATGAAGAAAAGACCAGACATACTATACTCATGGGAAACTTCAGTGCAAAAGTTGGCATACTAAAAATGGAGAAGCATGTACGGGAAAACTGAGAGTGGGAGTGAGGAATGACAGAGGTGAAATGGTGGTAAATTTTGCTGAAATGCATGACATGAGAGTAATGAACACATACATTCACAAAGGAACAGGGAGAAAATGGACCTGGAGAAGTCCACACGGAAACACAAAGAATGAAGTCGACTTAATCATAGTTAATAAGAATAACACAATAAAAATGTCAAAGTTGTCAGTACAGTAAAAACAGGAAGTGACCACAAAATGGTGGGTTGCACAGCCAGATTCAAAATCAGAAGCGAAAGGAAGAGTAAAATTCTGTTTTAAATATGTGCAATAAAAGCAAGTAAAACAAAGCAGCCTTTAAGTTAGAAATAACGAACATTTTGGCTTTAAGTTTAGCTGAGTGTGACACTGATGAGTCCCATGATGGACTAACAAATGTGCAAAGAGAAACAGCGTTGGTAGTAGGAAAGCTAATACAGCCAAAGCCTACAAGTTTTGAACAAAGACCCTGGAGCTCATGAAAAGAGGAAAGCAGATGAAAGTAAAAACAAAGAAAGAAGAAACAGAAAGAGCAGAATTAAATAAGATTAGCAACAAGAGGCAGAAAGGAGAAAAAAGACAAAGAAATATGGATCAGATCAAAGATATCACTGAAAACGGAAACAGTCTAAAACAGGTTCGAAGTAAAATGGCACAAGGAAAGCAATAAATTATATCACTGAAAGACTAAAACAGTGAAGCCATTAAATGCAGAGACAGGATGGTGATGAGAGTTGAAGAATGTTACAAATATTTGTATGCATCTAAGATAATAGTACCAACACCTAACTTTTCAGTTGATGCAGATGCAATACCTAAGGTAACACCAGACGAATTAAACATTTCTCTTAAAAGTATAAAAAGAGGGAAGGTCCCAGGAGAAGACAGAATAGCAGCAGATTTACTGTTGGATGCAGAAGAATGTACAAAACAACCTCGCCCATTTATTTACTCAGTGTATAAAAAGAAGATAATTACCAATACATGGCATAGTGCAATAGTTACTTTGCTTTACAAATAAGGCGACTCAAAAGATCTTAGTAAGTGTCGACCCAATTGCTGATTTCCACTTATCTACAAACTCTTCACTAAAATTCTTACGAACAGAATAACAACAAATTTGGATGAAAACCAAACTTGTGAGCAGGCAGGATTACAAACTGGGTATTTGACTACTCATCATGTACGCACAATGAATTATCGAACTGAGAAAACTGCAGAATATAGTAAACCACTGTGCTTGGGTTTTGTTGATTATAAATGGTTTTTGACCCAGTGGAGCGCATAGCAATTATAATTTCATTGCAGGAACAAGGATTAAATGAGAAAATTGTAAAATTCCTCGAAAACATGTAAAGCGGGAACTGCTGCATGTAAATTACAAAAAGACTCGGGGAAAAAATAAGACTGAGAAGGGCGTGTGTCAGAGAGAAATAATATCACCACAATTATTTACAGCATGCCTAGAAAGTCTTTTCAGAAAGCTACACTGGGAAACAGGTGTAAACATGGATGGAGAAAACCTAAACCCTTAAAGATTTGCAGATAACACTTTCCTGATCATGGAAACAGCAGTCATTCCAAGAAATGTTAAATGGCCTAAGCAGAGAAAGTCTCAAGCAGGGCTCAAGACGAACCGCAGTAAAACAAAAGTAATGTTTATTCAAAATACACCAAAGAACATTATCAGAAATTCTTGAAGTAGTCAAGGAGTACAACTACCTAGGGCAAATTCTAAATCTAGCGAAAGACCTTGATAGAGAGATAAAAAGATGCGTTACAATTGGATGGAAAACTTTCGGTAAACATAGAAACCTAATGAAAAGTAGCTTGCCAGTATGTATGAAACGAGAAGTATATAACGAAAATATGTTCTAAGCAATGACGTACGGATGTGAGACCTGAGAACTGAAAGATCGTTGGAAAATCATCTAATCCGTTTTCAAAGGGTAATGGAAAGGCCAGTCCTGTGAATAACTTTAAGAGACAGGGATATATATATATATATATATATATATATATATATATATATATATGTTTATTCATTTATTTATTTCTCTTTTCCCATCAGGTCTGGCATAAATTTTTCATTTCCAAACTGCCCTTTTATAACTTCTACCCTATTATCTATGCTTTCAATGCCTTCTTCTATAGCTTTCTTCTGGCCGTTTTATAGCTGTTGTTCTTGATGGCCACCGTTCTTCTCCTAGAGCTATCAGTATTGGTTCTCCACAGAGTTTAGTCCTATTACCAACTCTCTTCATTCTATTCATCAACGTATTTTTAAGCTTATATCTAACCCTAACCAAACATACGTTGTTGATTCCATCCTTCACTTATCCGTCTGCTTTCTGCAGCCTTTATCGTAGCAGTTACAGTACTTCAAAAAACAAGAGATGTAGCTATGGCTCGTGTGATATGACTTGTTTCATATTTCTGATTAGGGTAAAAGTAATCCTGTTTTTAATGCATCAAAAAGGCAATCCTTACATCTTTCGACCTATCAGTATCTACCATAGGAGTATCCAGTATTTTAATCAATCTCCAACTTAATCCTGCAACACGTTTTAATATACATGGGGTTTCATTTTCTTGGGAATTATCTTGGAAAGATTATATTACTTCTCTTGTTCAACCTTCTTCCAAGAGATTGGGTGTGCTAAGCTACTTCCATGCATTCATTACCCCTGCACAGTTGTTGACTTTATACACGGGTTTTATTCGCACCTGTGTAAAGTACAACTCTCATGTGTGGGGAGGCTTCCAACATAGCCTACAGCTCTTCTCGACAATGCGGGGTCAAAGGTTTTTCGTCTCATTAACTATCTCCTCTTACTGACTCCCTTCAACCTCGGTTTCTTCGCAGCACTGTTGCATCTTATCTTTTTTCTGTCGCTAGTTCAATGGTTATGGCTCCTCTGAACTGTCTGCTTCCATCCCCTCACCATTACGGAGGGCGTATAGTACCAGTCTAGCAACGAATTCTCGGTTAGGTGACATTTCATCACTCGACACTTAGTCACTCGATATTTCATCACTCGACATTTCATCACCCAACATTTCATCACCTGTCATTTCATCATCCGACCTAAAACAAAAATTTATAAGAAAGAGAACATTGATCACTTGCAAAACACACATTGCTTACCAAGAGAAACTAAAAGTAAAGGATAGAAAAGATGATTAAAATGAGTCTGTTCACTTATAAAATGTTATTATTTACAAGCCGAATACTGCACAAATTGCTTACCAAGAGAAACCAAAAGTAAATGATAGAAAAAGTGATTAAAATGAGTCTCTTCACTTATAAATTTTAATTATTTACAAGCCGAATACTGCATTAATTGCTTACCAAGAGAAACTAAAAGCAAAGGATAGAAAAGGTGATTAAAATGAGTCTGTTCACATATAAAATGTTATTATTTACAAGCCGAATACTGCACTCCCTTAAGGTGAGTTAAAACATCTATTTGCCCAAACTGGTTGAAAAATTTTTGCAAATTTTTCTTAACATTTAGACATTTATGCACTGGTGGCAAAGTGGCACCAGCAACCTCTTACATTAAAGTCATACGCTGAAGGGCAATATCTTTCACCAAGCCATCCAAGAAAGTCCATAGAGATGGGTGGCAACACTGAAATATCGACTGAAGTGCGAAATGCCAACCTTCCACTGCGTTCGTGGTTCAGGCCGCTCCGTCCACCACTGTGTGAATATGGTTCCATTTGTCTACTGGAAATAAGGGACGCCCAGGTGCTGCATTTCGTCTGAGCCTACCATGAATGTATGTGTTCAAAATATGATAGTAGTTCATCCATGTGCTCCTGTTCCGGCATGGAATCGGCTAGAATATCAAACGAATCTCCCATTGACTCGGCTGGAACAAGAGATAGGGCCGGCAAACAAAGTACTAGCGTCGACAACTCCTTATTTGCCTCGATCTCAGCCTTCATCCCTAATTCATGAGCTTTCCAATACACGCTCTGGGAAAGGTGAAAGAAACAACCTTTCACTTCAGAGTTGGGAAATGCGTCTTGAAATTCACTCATGGGTGCGTATATTGCAGCCAGATTGCGTCCTTCCCCGAACTGAAAATGAATCGTGAACAACTGATAAAATATAGAAGGTGCTACCTTGAAAGTTCCATCTGCCAGCCAGTAATCTGAGCATGCTAAAGCAGCTACCATGTCACGGTCTCCAAACAACAGGAACTGCTCCGGGTCATCAACACAGGTGTCATCCAGAAGGCTTTCTTTAAACTTCCCTGGGACTTCGAAATCTAATGATGTAGGTGGAGAACCTAGGGCTTCTGAATTCTTAGCAGCTCGTTGTAGGGTGCACTGAAGTCTTGTTTTTTTTTTTTTTTTGGCAGCCTCATCATGATGGTACTTGACAAAGATTAACTTTGAGCACCAATGACTGCCAATGGTGTTGCTCCGACCCCAGCTATCAACTTTTTCATCTCTGCTACTGCGGCCCTTGCTTCAGTGCTATCGCCATCGGCGAAGTGAGTATGCTCAGGAGTCCTGCTGGTAATGCGACTGCCTGATGTAGTGATTCCAGCTTTACACTTTTTTTGCTGATATTCCCTGCACCGCCACCGGGTGGTTCCATCACTATTTTCTCTATGCTTATAATACTCAAAGTGTTTAAAAGAGACGGTGTCGTTTCCCTTAGACATTTTACCAAAGCAGCACATATTTTCCATCTTGGATAGTGACGCTTGTTAAACCACAGCGTTTTCAACACTGGCCGAGATAGTAACCTTGAACCACTAGAAGTGAGCTCACCTTGAAGCATTCACTGGTGCAAGGAATGGATGAATACTTCGAACTCCAAACCACGCTATAAAAGAAGTGGTGAGAAGCGAGAGGTGACGAACTGTCAGGGAAGTCGGGTGATGAAACGTCATGTGATGAAATGTCGTGTGATGAAATGTTGGGTGATGAAATACTGAGAAATGAAATGTCGAGTGGTGAAATGTCGTAGCACCCAAATTTTCATCCTTTTTCTGTCTAACTCTCTAATGAAAGAGGTAACTGATACTCTCAGTCCTTCATGCATGCAGCAGGTCAGCTTTGGAACTGTCATCTCTAAATTTCCTACTGCCAACGACAAGTCTTTTAAACACAGTGTTGTGTCCAGGCATCTTGAAATGAATGGATATTGAGTTTGGATCTCTCATTTTGTCATTTTCTATTGGAAGGAACAATCGCGGTCTTTAAACCTTTGTTCCTTCTCCCGTGCATAAGCACAAACACACACACACACACACATTTTATATATATATATATATATATATATATATATATATATATATATATATATATATATATATATATATATATATATATATATATATATATATATATATATATATATATATATATAATCTCATCTCATCATCCGTTTGAGTATCCACTGCAGGACCGGCCTATCCCTACCGAAGTGGAAACGATACAGCCATTGTATCTCTATCAAGTGGCTTATTCTGTCTAGTAGAGATTGTATGTAGGGTAAGATGTGCTTGTAAGTGTAACTCTTGTGTTGGAGTGGCTTTGGATGAGCGCGTAGTCTGTGAACCAAGTGTAATCGGCCTGCTCAAGCTGACTGAGTGCAAGCATACTTTATAGTATGCGACACTGGCTCAGCCACAGCATCCCTTATGTCTGCTAATGCAGTACGTGGCCAGAAGAACGCTCCCAAAGTTTATTACCCTGGCGGGGCGCGAACCCACGTTCTTCAGTGTACGAAAATGCACACTTTATTGCTGTACCACAGAGGCTCCATATATATATATATATATATATATATATATGCTATATATATAATACTGTATATATATATATATATATATATATATCTATCTCTATCTATCTATCTGTCTATTTATCTATTTATCTATCATATATATATATATTTATATATATATATATATATATATATATATATATATATATGTCACGAGTCGGAGCGATTTTGTATTTGAATAAACTTGTGACGTCAACTTTGGTGGGAAACTGCGAATTCTAGTGGAATCACAGTAATTGTCACTCAGTCAACCGCCATGTATTCACCCGGTCGGGAGTGTTTTCAGTAAAATTTTTCACTGTGTCGTAAGTGATCATCTTTGTGCGAGACATTTGCACTTCCGTTGAGCAATTTATTATGGGTGTGTTTCGCTCATTCTAGCCGTTAGCAATGCGGCTCGACACTCGCCTCTTTCTCACAATTTGAAGTCAGTCAAGATTTGAGCGCCGTGAAAGCAGGTTTGGCCCAGTGCGTAGCAGTGCCGCCGTTGTCCAGTTCCTGAATTTCCACCTAGCGTGATTGGCGAGAGACTTAGCGTGTGCAGCGTCCTTCCAGTAACGACGCCCAGTCATCCACTATGTCCACTTTTCTGACCATTATTTTCTTTTCGTATTTTCCTAGGTTTAAGAGTTAGCTTTTGAGTGAGCGAGTGAGTGCGATCTCCTTATTTGAATTCATTTTGAGATGTAACGTAAATTTATTTTATTGTAATCAATAAATTTAACAGTTCTTTTTCTTGAACTTAATGTAATGTAAATTCGTGTTTTATTTTCGATATTAAGCTTATTTCACTTATAGCTCCTAGTTTGCATAAACGCTTTGCTATTCATAACTGGTACTTAGGCCTGTCCTTTTGTATTAAGCTTAAAATCCGTTGTGCAACCAGGAGTTAATGCATCAGCAAGAACCTGTTATCATTAATAGCATTAGTTATTGATTGTCAGGGGTGAAGTCACTTTCTCCAGAAGCTAACAGTACTAACAAACAACAATTGTGAGGAATTAGTCTCTGTTGTGTACTGTTGAGAAAGTTTATAAATTCTCATCCTTAGAGAATCGGCAAAGTAAGCCGGGATAAAGTAATCATTGCTTGATTTTAACAAGACAATTCACTGTCCTGTTCTCAGTATTATTGAATAATATCCTTTAATATTGCATATACATAAAAACCCCGTGACAATTGGCGACCTCATTCCAGGATATTAACTCCTAGCTCTAAAGTTATTCACGAGATAATACTCACTCGTTCATACTCAGGTATTTATCATTGAAGTCTATAGGCACTACCTTACTGGTGATTATTAATTCATTCTTATTAATTTACATAATAGTTTTCACAGTCAGTTGTTTGTTTAATTTTCTTTCTTTATCAGTTTAATTAGATAAAACTGGTCACCACTAACCTGTGCCTATATTCTTTATTCTTGATTATTGGCATCCTTCTCTGAAAAAATTGCAGTCAGCACTGAGTCACTAGTTTACTTATATTGAGTTAGCATCATGTCTACCAGCATCTATGTATGGGAAGCCAAAGATATGGGGCTTACAGATCCGGAGAAAACAAGGACTTTGTCCTCTCTCAGTTTAATTACGAACAGCAATGCGAGAATGATGCTCGTGAAGAGCGTCAAATTCAGCATGGGGAACGCAAAAAGGAGCGTGAACACGAGCGAGAACAGCGTGAACACGAGCATAAACAGCGCGAACTCGAGTTAGAACATGAGCGAGAACAGCATGAGGAATGAGAGAGAGAATGAGAACACGAACGTGCCAAGAGAGAAGCTCGCGAAAAACATGAATTTGAAATGTTGAAGCTCAAGCGAGATTCCTTGGCTTCAGACACATCTGGTGCAGCTGGCCCAAGCTCCACGAGCGCTATCCCTGCACAAATTATGGCTGTTAGGACTCCATATTATAAATACAATTAATTATAGAAAACATGATAGATAGATAGATAAATAGATAGACAGACAGAGCACCAGGCAAGCCTGGGAACGGGAATTGATCTTGCAAGTGTAACTGAGGAAATGTTGACAATACACTGGAAGCAGCAAGTCAGGGGATGATATAGGTAGTGTGTCAGCGAGATAACATATGAACAATGCCTAGTGACCATACACACTCATACACACATACTCACACACAGGTTTCTAGAACATTCCAACAACAGTGTAACACACGTGACACGACCCCTGCTACACCAAAATTTAGGAAGCAGAGCTGAGAAGGAGGCTAGCTATAGAACTGACAGGTAGTAGGGAGAGGAGCCTAGCAACATGGGCGAGAGGGTGGAAGGAAGAGAGAGAGAGAGAGAGCGAGACAGGGAGGTAGCTCGTGGGACTCTACTTATACTTCACTCATGTTTGAGAGACTTTGTTAATATTTCCAAGACAAATAAAAATTGTCCCATACTCATCTTTACCTCTCCTGTCATTGCATGACAAAAGGGAACGAAGATTATCTACTTACAAAACTACTCACGTATAACAACCACTCGCCCACGAGTCTAATATATATATAACTATTCTACAAAACTTCCATACAAGCATCTACAAAGTTATTGTAAGATATGGCGGCAGCGAACGTACGAACCTCGTCTACAAATCAACAGTGAATTCCTACAAAATACAGGCCTACAAGCCTACGAGTCTACGAGTCTACAAGCCTATGAGTCTACAAGCCTACGAGTCTACGAGTGTACAGTTGATTCTGCATTATTAAGATTGAAAACAAAAAATACCTCTCACAACCAACAACTCACAACCAGCTCCTGACAGTATTCTCTCCAATCCCCCCTCCGTCTCCACGATCATCACGCTGATTTTGAAGTGGTCACACAACGCCTTGCCAGTAGTTTAACAATGTACTGATACAAACAATCTTGCAATTTCTACAACGAACCAACGAACTACAACCATCTACAATCAACTACAAGTAACAAGTCTACGAGTTGTCTGTATAATCTTCTACATGCACCTACAAGTAGCAGCAGTCTTCATCCCACAACGAGTAAATCACAAGAGGAAAGGACCGAGAATACATCGAGAAAAAACAAAACAAACAAACAAAGAGTGAGACACGACTCACAACTCACAACCACCAGACCTCACCCTCCTCTCTTTCCTACCTCCACCCAACCTCCACCGCTGATGCAGGAGTGCGAGGTCAAGACGACGAAGCAAATACCAAGCCCATATTCACAGCACATCTTACTCACTCATCTTCACTCAAGTTACTCATCGCTACTCATTCACTCACCACAGCTACCAGTGTGGGTAGTCGACGTCATCATGCGTGCTTGCTGAAAAGACGCCACGTCAATCAACTCACCACCTGCACCATCACTAACACCATTCCCACCACGATAAAAACTAGTGAGTTACATAGTTACTTCATTTATACAATACACAGTGATAGACAAAAAACTTCTGCACAAACATATAAATCGTGCTGTATAGTTACAACTTACATACACATACTTACTTCAGTTATCTTCATAATTCAATCATTAAAATATTTTCACCAACAATAAATATTCTACACTGTATATATTCATTCATTTCTTATAGCAATTATTTATTACCAACGAGTGTTACCATTTATACCTACATAAAATACGTGTTTCATACATACAGCTATACATTATAACATCTACAAAGTAATAAAGAAAATATACTATCACAGTTACTCAGTGAGCGATTAAAAGAACTGTATTAAACATTTATCAATTAAAGCTACCTAGTGGAAACAGATAAATTATGTTACAAGGAAAACCAGGAAAAAAAAAAAATGGCCAACACAAATGACGTTAGCAACAATGAACATCTTCAACACAATCGAGAAGACAAAGATTTCCACACAATGCTGACACACCGTACCGTATATTGCCCACGATAGGTACAAGTGAACAACAAGTCAGTGTATATAGTTACTCCTGTATATAGTATATATATATATATATATATATTCAGTAATATCTGTGCAATATAAACCAAACCTTAAAAAAGAGTCCCAAAGTAATGAACCAGGAATTATGCAACCATGAACAACACTGAAAAAGCGTATAGACAATCGAAGAAAAACAAACTATACCAAATCGATACATACAAAAAAAAAAAAAAAAAAGGGAAGAAAGAAAGAAGAAAGAAATACAGTAAGATCACATATCAAACAAATGAAAGTAGGTGTAAGTGTTACTACAAATGCCAAAATACCACATAAACTACAAACAAAAAAGCAAATTGTTGTCTCCACAAGCTAGTGGCATGGCACATCATATCATTGACCGCAGCATGACCGGATTCAATGTCAGGACTGCAATTATTACAATTATGTAACTACAAACAGTATGTAACAATTATGTAAAACGACAAACGATTGCATTATGTTACACTTGCTACAAATATGTAACTACAAACAATATGTAACAATTATGTAACGACAAACGATTGCATTATGTTACACTTGCTACAATTATGTAACTACAAACAATATGTAACAATTATGTAACGACAAATGATTGCATTATGTTACACTCGCTACAATTATGTAACTACAAACAATATGCAACAATTATGCAACAGTTGCATTAACAAGATGTAACTTTTATGTAACTTTACCTACAATTATAAGGCCAACACAATTATGTAACAGTTGCATTAACAAAATGTAACTACAATTATAAGGCCAGCACAATTATGCATTACCACAATATTATGTAACAATTAATAAAATATTACAATTATGTATTACTACAATGTTACTACAATGTAACAATTACAATACAATTTTGTATCAATTCACAATGTTACAATTATGTATTACCACAATGTTACTACAATATTATGTAAAATCATACAATTTTACCACAATTCTGTATTACCTGAATCATCATACAAGTTAGGTGAAATATTAGACATTACTAAAGGGATAACTCAATATGTAATGTAATAACCTAGCAGTATTACCATTACACAATTATAAGCGTAAGTCTGTTATACAAACACATCTTACAAAATGTCATACAACAACCATTGCATTTATTCAAATATGTAAGCAACTTGTTTAATATGTAATATTACTAGATCATTTCAATTTACTATGAATATTATATGTATGCAATATCATAATCAAGATTATGTACTAATAGATTAGCATATGTCAATGATAATTACTGTCGGAGGACCTCCAGCGCGAGACCGAGCAATGTTAGGACTCCATATTATAAATACAATTAATTATAGAAAACATGATAGATAGATAGATAAATAGATAGACAGACAGAGCACCAGGCAAGCCTGGGAACGGGAAATGATCTTGCAAGTGTAACTGAAGAAATGTTGACAATACACTGGAAGCAGCAAGGCAGGGGATGATATAGGTAGTGTGTCAGCGAGATAGCATATGAACAATGCCTAGTGACCATACACACACATACACACATACTCACACACAGGTTTCTAGAACATTCCAACAACAGTGTAACACACGTGACACAACCCCTGCTACACCAGAATTTAGGAAGCAGAGCTGAGAAGGAGGCTAGCTATAGAACCGACAGGTAGTTGGGAGAGGAGCCTAGCAACATGGGCGATAGGGTGGAAGGAAGAGAGAGAGAGAGAGAGAGAGAGAGAGAGAGAAAGCGAGACAGGGAGGTAGCTCGCGGGACTCTACTTATACTTCACTCGTGTGTGAAAGACTTTGTTAATATTTCCAAGACAAATAAAAATAGTCCCATACTCATCTTTACCTCTCCTGTCATTGGATGGCAAAACGGTACGAAGATTATCTACTTATAAAACTACTCACGTATAACAACCGCTCGTCCACGAGTCTAATATATATATAACTATTCTACAAAACTTCCCTACAAGCATCTACAAAGTTATTGTAAGATGGCAACCCCACACATTAAGCTTCCCCTACTACAAGGAAGGTGAGCAAATCGAGCCATACATAGCTCGTTTTGAAGACATGGCTCAACTGTACCAACTGGATGATGCAGCTAAGCGGCTTCAGTTTCTAAGCCTGTTTGATGGCCCTGCCCTCGATATTCTCCACAGAATTCGTGGAGAAAATCTCACGTATGAGATGATGAAGGCCGCACTCGTCAAAGCGTATGGTCTTACAGTTGACGACGCCAAGAGTCAGTTCATGAGGGCACATTTACAGGATAAAGAGACTGCCATTCAGTTTCTTGACCGGCTTACTGCTTACTTAGATGAGTGGATGGAGAAAGACAAAACTCCTTCCACGCGTGAGGGGATAATTGAAATTATGCTGCACACGCAGCTAGAAAACTCGTGGCCTACTGAACTTATGGCTCAACTTACGATCTGCCAGGTAAGAGATGCCAGCCAAATGGTGAAGAAGGCTGATGCATTCCTCACTGCATACGGGTATCAAACTCGCAAGCAGCATACCTGGAACAGGAAACCTGATAAATCTGGGAAACCATCTCAGACTGAACCCCAGCAACAAGGCCGTTTTCAGAATAATGGCCAAGGTCCAAAACCGCAGAAGAAGAACCAGGGGCAAAACACTCAGAAACCTGAGTGGAAGCGGTACGACAAGCAGAACCCTAACCAGCAGCAGTACCGGTATTTCAAGCAGCAGCAGGGCAAGGACAAACCACGTAACCCTCAGTCAGGACAATCGACTTTAGTGTATTGGAGGCAGGATGCAAATGCAGCCCTTATGCCACAACAAGCGTACAGTGGTGCCAACCCCACCAGTACAGGTACTTCACAGTTCACTAGTTCCCCAGCGACAGTGAACCCTCCTCCACAGGTGGTCAATGCTCCAGCTCCTCAGATGGTGAGCACGACCCCTCAGGTATCAAGTTCTCAGGGCACCACATTTGCTGCATCGTTTGTTCCACAGTCTCACCAATGACTGGCTGCTACATCCTCAGACCCTTCCACCAGTAACACTGCCTTTCTTGTTCAGCCAGGGTTTGTGCGAGGTGTTTCTGTAAATGTCCTGAGAGATAATGGTTCCTCAGGTTGCTCTGTCAAACAAAGTTTAGTTCAGCCTGACGAGTACACGGGTAAGCAGATCCAAGTTAGACTTATTGATGGGTCAGTGAGATTGTTCCCTGAGCCACGTATCCAGGTGGCATCTCCTTTCTACACTGGCTTGTCAGCTGCTGTTGTCATGCCAGAACCCTTGTTTGACCTCATTATCAGCAACATACCGGGCGTTAACAGTTGCGCTGTAGATGTTGCTACTCAGAGTTCGGCTGTTGCAGTAACATGAGCCATGGCCATGGCTCCGAATCGTGTCACCCCATTGACCGTCGCAACGCCGCAAGATTTGATTTGTAGTCAAGACGTTGTCCAGTTACAACAGTCAGACCTGATACTTGCCTCAGTGCGTAAGAAGCTGGAGAGTAAAGTGATTAAGTATTCACGGGGAGGTCAAGCCAGGTTCCTTCGCAAGAGAGGACGGCTATACCGTGAGTCACAAACACCCCAGGGCGAGGTTTGACTGCAGTTCATCGTTCCCGCAAAGTATCACCAGGCAGTGTTTGAATTGGGTCATTGTTCAGTAATGGGAGGTCACATGGGTCAAAAGAAAACCTCTGACCGCATCCATGCTGACTTTTTCTGGCCAGGAATGGGACAGGAAATAAAAATGCTTGTGGGTTCCCACAACGTGTGTCAGGGTACCACTGACTAGGGACGCGTCTGTCCTGCGCCATTGAAACAAATGCCTGTAATCTCTGAACCATTCGAGAGAGTAGCAGTTGACATTGTTGGGCCAATCTCTCCTAGGTCAAGTGATGGATCAAGGTTTATCCTCACTATTGTTGATTTCAGCACACGGTGGCCTGAAGCCGTGGCCCTTAAGAATATAGAGACCGTCACTGTTGCTGAGGCATTGATTGAAGTGTTCTGTCACGGAGGTATCCCCAAAGAGGTCTTAAGTGACCGGGGTTCGCAGTTCACCTCTGCAATGATGAACGAAGCATTTAGGTTGTTGTCCATCCGAGGCCTGCGAACTATGCCTTATCATCCCATGTGTAACGGATTGTGTGAGAGGTTCAATGGGACTCTCAAGAAGATGTTAAAGCGCATGGCCGCCGAACAGCCAAGGGAATGGCCGCGGTTCATTGCTCCTCTTCTGTTTGCTTATCGAGAAGCCCCACAGCATTCCTTGAAGGTCTCACCCTTTGAACTGGTGTATGGAAGGTCGGTCCGTGGACCACTTCAAGTCCTTTGCAAGTTATGGGACGATGAAGAACTCGACCCTGAAGTCAAGACCACCTACACCTACGTCCTTAGCTAACTTGACCGCCTCCAGTCGACGTGCAAGTTAGCTAAGGAAGAATTGATCAAGGCGTGTGAAGTTCAGAAAGCCTATTATGATAAGAAGGCAAAACTTCGGAAGTTTAGTCCAGGCGATAAGTGCTTGGTGTTACTCCCCACTGCCCAGAACAAGTTGTTGGCACAGTGGAAGGGTCCATTTGATGTAGTAGAGCGCATTTCAGACCTCAACTACATAATTCAAATGGGGAATCTTCGCAAAAGGTTCCACATTAACATGAAGGCTTATCATGAGTCAAACCCCGAGGAGACTGGCCTATGAGTAGCTGATGATAGTAACCAGCCACTGGAAGAAACCGGGGCAGCCGCGGTGATCCCAGCTGATGACCATGATGACGAGCCCTAAACCGCTCAGTCCCATCAGGAAGAGACTGTTGGAGATGTTGTACTTGACGCTGACTTAGCATTAGGTGATCAGAATGCCATAAGGTCACTGCTCTGTCGGTATGCTGATGTCTTCTCTGACTAACTTAGACTTGCAAAGGTTGATTGTCACAAGATTGAGTTGACCAGCAATACTCCCGTAAAGGTTAAGCCATATCCGATTCCCATGCGACTACTGGGCGCAGTAGACAATGAAATTGCTGACATGGAGATTGCAGGTATTATTGAAAAGTCCTCATCTCCTTACTGCAGTCCAATGGTAATAGTTTGCAAGAAAGATGGTGGAGTCAGGATATGTGGCGACTATAGGAGGCTCAATGCAATCACAAAAGTGGATGCTGAGCCGATGGGTGACCACATTGCCATCTTCTCCAAACTGGCAGGGTCACGATATTTTACGAAGCTCGATTTGGCGAAGGGATTCTTCCAGATTCCCCTTCACCCCGAGAGCCGTCAGTTCACTGCCTTTGCTACTCCTAGGGTGTTGTATCAGTATAAAGTCCTCCCATTTGGACTTACCAATTCCCCAGCAGTATTCAATCGTGCCATGAGACAAGTGCTCCATGGTATTGTAGGAGTAGAGATGTTCGTTGATGATGTCCTCGTTCATTCTGCCACATTGGAGGAGCACCTCAGACTCTTGGAAATTGTCTTCAGTAGACTCCAGAGTTTCAACATGACT